>NW_026918214.1:0-13976 GCF_032062105.1 Saccostrea cuccullata
CCCCCAATTTAAAAAATTTCAACAAGGGGCAACACTTAAACCTGATTCATTTTTTTCGTTTTGATGACTTAACTTCAGGTGTAGAGATGTTGTTGATTTAATGATTTTTAGAGGGTCGGGTTATCCCCATTTTTTCTCGTAAATGGCTCGAGATAGAAACATTTAACTTTCAGATACATGCATTTTGTTCTTTTTTCTGTAGCGCCGCAAGTCGGCGGTCGCTATGGTCAGTTAAAAGGTCTATCGTGAATTTTAAATTTTTAACACATTTTCAAAAGTATCTTTTTACTTGTAAATAATTTACAAATCATATAGAACACACGTTTTGCAGAAAATTTCGAAAAATATCAACAATTACAGATTTTGGCATTGAATTCAGTTATACAAGTTACATTGGCGCCTAACCGTATTTTCTGTTGCTTTCCATCAATTTTGACTACTTCCGCTTTAACCGGAAGTAACCATTGATAACGTATTTCTTCAAACATAAAAGTAAAACAATTTAGCTTTTTAAAAAAACTTAGAGAGTCAGCCAGAGGATTTTTCTTCTCTGTGATAAAGAATCCTATAGAACTAAAAAAAATATGCTTCAACAATTTTTTAATCATTAGCAGATTTGGCCACTAAAATTAAAACCTCGTCTTAATATTTTTTTCTGATAGGAACACATGCGTTGGTACATGCAGATTCCTGCATTTTTAGTCTCAAAATCAAAAGAACCGAAAGTACATGTATACATAAAAGTTTAAATTCCAATTAATGTAACATAATTCGGAGAAGTTTTAAACCTTGCCATCTCATTATCAGATAGATCTATAAGATTTTAAGGCGGTATGGCCTTTCTGACTGTTTTAGCAAAACGGAGCCCAATAAGCTTCACTATTACCCCTGTTCGAGTTTATCATGCCACCGGTTGAATCACTCTTGGCTATGTGTTTAGAAAACGGAAACACCCTTGTCCCTAAACAGCCACACTGAAATTGAAATACCCAGTACATTTTCTAGTATATTTTAGAATTAAAAAAAAAAATTATTGTTATTTCAAATAGGTACGAGGGTTGTTCGTAAAGTTCGTGGACAAGCTAAGAATTAAATAAAAGTTGCGTCATTCATATTTATTTTTTAGCATATTTCTTATCCTTTACAAAATGTGAACTGAGAAATGTAAAATTTGATTCATTTTCAAATGTTTAATTACAATTATTACTTCATAATTAGACTTGGTATGGAGACCGGACCCCGCAAAATTTTAATCAAAAAATTATTCATCACTTTATAAAGTTCATTTGTATTTCAAAAAACTTCAGAAATCTGGATGATTTTATATCGTGAGGTTGACAGAAGTTATAACTTCAAACCTGCAAAATTTGAACTTTCAAAGTTGTAAAATGGCTGAGCAATCAAAGTTGGAACATATAAGAGGGATGGGAATTGTTAAAAAAAGGGACGTTTTCGGAATAGGTGGAGCAGTGAGCAGTGATAAAATTCTGCGTAGACACCGGATAAATACCTAAGAGATCAATACATTTTGTATACAATGGGAAAACATAGTAAAAGCCGTACAGTATAAGTATTTAAGTGGCATGTAATATTTTCGGACGGAAGGAAACAGTTCACGGGAGGACATGATTGTATGAACAAAAACCATCTTTTCGAAATTGCACTGCTGTAAAAATGAAATGCGTAACGTTACTTTACCGCTTTTCCGTAAATAAAATCGTTTTATGCGGACAGGGGTTTGGGGGGTTTGCAGGATATTAGACAGGCATTGTTAAATATTATTTTACATATGAAACCTGAACATTTTGTGCACATTTTAACTTTTGAAAGGGACATAAGAAATGCATCGGTTAAACGGTGTATATTTAAATAATTCATCTACTCTTATATGCTTTTGACGTCGGGTAACGTCAAAAAATTTTCAGTTTAGTGCTCCGGGTATAGTGTGATTTTTTTTTAATCTGATAAAAATATAACTATTTGTGCTTTGTTTTTGTTGAAAACTTGCATGTTAATAAAATGAAATATGAAGTTAATGAAAATAATTTTCATATATTTTATCAATTTTTTTGTAATTATCAATGTTGCCAGGAATTTTACGGACAACCCTCGTAACATGTTAGATTTGTATAGCCAAATTTTTTTTTTAATTTTAGTCTGTTAACTATCCTCATTTGATTTAGCTTTTAATTTTTGCTTAAAATTTTTATATTGAGTGAATTGAAACAAAACATTACTAAGACCTACAAAATTCATTTATCAGACCTCTTACTTAATAAACCTACTTATCCATAAATTTCTAAAACCCTTATTTCATCAGGTCACAGTTTATGAAAAACAAGTGAATTCAGAAATTGTGACTCTTGGGATAAAAAAAAAACATGCGAGGGGGGGGGGGGGGGGGGAGTTATGGTTTATGACATTTAATTGCAAAAACTCAAAACCGTCTTGAGATATTGACTGGAAATGCAAGTTTTACAAAAGTCACCCTGACTTTTGAACCTAAAATACATAGGGGATTCCTTACGCCATATATATGGCCATATATAGGTAGTTGTGGTATAAAATTTCACTGCAAAAACTCAGTTTATGAGATATCACGCGAAAACAAAAGTGTTTAAAACAGACAGATTTCTGAATTTAATACCTTGACCTTTGACCTCAAAATCAAGAGGGGTCACCATTGGCCATACATGTATAAGGTTTTTTTTTTAATTTCACTGCAAAAGCTAAAGACTTCACGGGATAACGCGGGGAAATGAAATGTTAAAATGGAGCAACGACCGATTTGGGAAAAAAAACCTAAAATCGAGCTGAAAAAGTGAAAAAAAAAATTTTTTCAAAAAAAAATTGAACCCGTTTTAGCGTGAAAATCCAAAGCATTTTTTAAAATTTTTTTTTTCCCAAGCGCTTAAATTACACTATTGAGTCCACTGCTCTAAATGTCTTTTTTTCTTCAACAATACACCTGTCTAAAAAATTTAAAAATACTATTATAATTTCGCGCCAAACGCCCATAAATTTCGCGCCTTTTTTTTGGAATGTTCCATTAAATAGGTATGATAGCTTCAAAAAAAAATTAAAAAAAAAGGAACGTTCTTTAAGCAAAATTTGAGGTTTAGAAAGTATATTTAACGGATTGTACATATTTTATGTCTAAAAAGGTTAGTAACACAAAAGAACTGAAATGGTAATCATTTTAAACTTTTTTTTTTTCCCCTTTTATCCCCAAACTGAACTAACCCGATTCGTTACACCTTCATGAAAAGGTAGAAAGGGTTTCGCTGAAAGAATGTTTCGCCCTACGACGGTCAAGGAATCAGATATCATTTATGTTCAATGTTAGTGTTCAACTTTAAATATTTTTAAAAAAAAATGTTAATAAAACTAAATTAAACGGTCTTTTAAAATATGATTTTCTTATTTTCGTCTCTTCTGTTTGTTTAATATGACACAAGAGTGCAGGGGAAAAATAGTGGTTAGTTTTATACTTAACATATACATCGATATTGTTTCTTGAAAAACTATTTTTACAACCATGATTCAAAATCTGCATTTTTTCCCCCTCGTCAAAAACAAAATATGGTTTCTCATATGCACTTTCAGCCTTTTCTTCTACTTTGAGAACCGCCAAAAATAAAAAAGAAAACGTTTGAAAAGCCCCTGGAATAAATCTTTATTTTTACCAAATTGTAACGTTATTACTCGTGACAATCCGATTTTTGACCTTTCATTTACCCCTATCTTAATTTCTTTAAGCAAACCTGGATGACTCCATAAACCTCTACTCGCGAAATGGCGGTGTTGGAGACAGCCGCCATTTTGACCCCGCTTCATATTTTCAAATGTTAATATCTAGAGTTCAGATTAACCAATATTCAAACAAATTATATAGTAAGCTTTTTAAAAAAGGGGTTCTTTTGCATTAAAAAGAAATGAAAAATATTGAAAATCAAAAATGTTAGAAAATTCTTTTTTTATTTCGCATTCTTTTACGACAGGAAGTATTGATGACAACGAATTGTCGCGTCCTGGATAGTAAATATCACATTTTAATCCCTGAAAGTTTCATGTTGATATCTTTTACCAATTTTTTTTATCGTGGACAAAATGTTTTTTAATTTCAGGAAAAGTCCCGTAACTTGGCACCGAAAGCGAGTTTCCAAAAAATCTCTCGGAAAAAATAATTTCAGATAACAACACATTATTCCTGTAAATTTAAAAAAATCCATCCAGTAATCTTTGAGAAATCCGTGCACAAAATTTGATGAACGGAAAAATAATAATAATAATAATAAGAAGAAGAAACAATCGAATCTCTATTAGGTCTTCCGTAAACAAACCTTAAAAAAAAACGGTGACACTTAAGGCTTCCTCAAACGGAAACCTTTAAAAATAATAAAAAACTAAAACCCTTTAAAAGGCCCCGTGAACAAAACCAATGATAATAATAATAATAAAAGAAGAAACAGAGTAAAAACAATATGTTCCCCAACTTCGTTTGGGGAACATAATAATAATAATAATAGATCATTCATTGCGAGCAACGAGTAGGTCTTGTCCAATTTTCGATAAGATGAGATATGACTTTGACTATGATCTTTGATAAAACATCATGAAATCATGCCTTTTCTTTTTTTTAAAATTTTTTGATTTAGATAATATCATCAATGCATACTTAATTTGCACATTAATTCTTTTCTTTTTTCCACTTTGAAAAACAACCAAAACCAATTAAAGAAACTTGTAAGGAGACCTTATTTAATGTAGTTTGACACTTTTCAACGAACCTACACATGACAATCCAAGTATCCCTACACTTTATTGCTCCTTATGATACTTTCGTTCAAGCAAACGCTCGGTTGCTTCTGTTAACCGCTATTGCGAAATGTCGGGAAATTGACGAGATCGCCGCCATTTAGTTCCCGCTTTTAGATTTTTGAATGTTAATATCTCGAGTTTGATTTTATAAATTTACAAACAATTATATTTAGCCAATAAGAAATGTTTCTATCAATTATATTAATATAAATTTTAAAATATTGAAAAACAAAAAAGTTAAAGACGAGAGACTTTTGGCCCCTCTATGCCCCTAATTTGAAGGCTAACCCCGTTTACTTGATATCAAATGAAAGGTCTTACTTTTTCACATTTTTTTTATATATGTCTTAACAAAATATTAACAGATAAAAAGATATAAAAGAAAACGAGATGATATGAGGCTATTTTTGAGCCCCGGCAGTGGATGCCTTCTTACCTGGAAAGCTCTATATGCAAAATGTCACATCTACTATCCCCTCTACCTTCACTGAAAATCTCAAGTCGATATCTTATGTATTAAGGAGGGGAAATTAGGAAAACTAACCCTCTTGAAAATCGTCCATATCTCACACCGGGAAATGACGACGTACTTAGGAAAAAATTCCCCACAAGGTTCGATAAATATCTATCAGATCTGAAAATTTGGTGAGAATCGGTCCATCCGTTTCTGAGAAATCGCGTGCACAAAATCGGTAAGAAAAAAAAATAATAATAGAGAAAAAGAAACCGAACGAAAACAATAAGGTCTTCCGTTGGAGACGAAAGACCTTAAAAAAAGTGAAAAAGAAACAATAAATAATGGGGGGGGGTTTCTGTTTGGGGACGGAAAACCCTAAAAAGAAAATTGAAAAAGAAACATGAGAATAATGGAAGGGTCTTCTGTTTTTTAATAATAATAATAATAACTAGATGAGATCTCGTTGGGGCAAGATGGTTTCCGTTGAATATCTCCATAAGATGAGATGTGATTTTGACTGAGATATTGTTTAAAGAGAATGACATTGAGTTTTTCCCCCATTAACGTTAAAGTTTTCGTTTTTATCACATTATTCTGAACATCTTTTGTTTTATAAGGTGTATGAAAATTTCCCCTTTGAGACATTAAGCATAAAAAAAATACCATTTTTTTCCCCTGCGACCCCCCAAAATTTCGTAACATTTGATAAAAATATTATCATATTTGTTTCAAATGTTAAATGGAATACTTTTGCCCCGTAATGTATAACGAAATATTGATCATTAATGAGTTATAGATAAAAGACTTTTGGCCCCTTTGAGCCCCTAATTTGAACCCCCTTTTCTTCATATCAAATGAAAGGTCTTGTGATTTTGAAGCTTTTTTGTTCAACACTTATTATGATATTTCTACTTGTTTTGGAGATATGCTACATATAAATATTTAAGGGCCACCCCTACAAGTCCTTAATGGGGCCGAAAAAAAAATTTAAAGTATGGATATTGTTTAGAACATTATTCTGACCATGTTTTGTTCAATATTGCTATCTAAAATATTCTCCAATTTTTGAGATATAAAGCGTCAAAGATTTGACATCTTGGCCCCTTGTGACCCCTAATTACGTAACATATGATCAAAATTTTTCTTATTTTAAATTGTTAAGATGACTACTTTTGCTTCAGTAATATATAACAAAATATTGATAATTAGAGAGTTATAGATAAAAGATTTTTGGCCCCTCTGAGCCCTAAATTTGAGGGGTCAGCCCCATTTGTTTGGTATCAAATGAAAGGTCTTGTGATTTTGAAGATTTTTTATTCAGTATCTATTCAGATATTTCTTTTCCTTGTGGAGATATGCTAAATGGAAATATTTAGGGGCTACCCCTACAAGTCCAAAGGGGCCGTTTTACAAAAACTCAAAGTATATATTTTTTAGAACATTATTCTGACCATCTTTTGTTCAATATTGCTTATCAAAATATTCCCCCTTTTTGAGTTATAAAGCGTCAAAGATTTGATATTCTGGCCCCTTGTGGCCCCTTATTGTAACAAAACCCAAAAATTTTTTATATATTGTTTAAAATTTTAAAATTTACTTTTCTTTAGTAATTTATAACAAAATTTCGATCATTAGAGAGTTATGGGTAAAAGACTTTTTTCCCCTCTGAGCCCCTAATTTGAGGGATCAGCCACATTTTATTGATATGGAATGAAAGGTCTTGTGATTTTAAAGATTTTTTTTTCAATATGCTTTAACAAATTATGAACAGGTATGAAATATGAAACAAAAATTTTAAATTTTGTGAGATATTTCTGAGACATTTTTTTTGGCCCTACCGCGCTCCCGGGGCCCTTTTTGGGTGAAAAAATTTGGAGACCCAATTACAACTCGCCAAACCTTCCTTTATTTTCACTGAAAATTTAAGTATATTTAAGTCGTTTCGGAGGAGTTTCCTGGACAAGCCGACCCTTTGAAATTCAGAAAATCCTAAATATCTCGGATAAGAAGTGACGTCATTAATAAAAAAATTTTTAATAAAGGGTTTAGATCAATACCCACCAATTGAAATTTCGTGAAATTTGGACAGTGTTTCTGAGAACTTGCGTGCACAAAATCGGTTGGAATAATAAAAGGGAAAAAAAAACCAACGAAAACAATAAGGTCTTCCGTTGGAGAGGGAAAAATTTTAAAAATAATAATCCTGTTATTATTTCCAAAAACTGGGCATTGTTCTTGACAAATGTTCTTCTTGGTTAGTTGACAATAGATTGTCCTCCATTTAGGGAAGCGGAATCTATTTTATTTGGTCCTCCAAGAAAGCTGAAAAGTATCACAGATTTTAAAATTGTGTGTAATGGTCATATTATTAAAGGTTCTGACAGTGTTAAATATTTAGGAATCTGTTTAAAATTTCTTTCATGTGAAAATATTGTTTTAATTATACAAAAAGTTAATGCTAACTTAAGTTTTTTATTATTTTTCCCCCAAAAAAGAATGTTCTGCCTTGATACAATGTTATTTTGACTATGCCAGTTCTTCTTGGTATTGTGGAATAAACAAGCAACTGAAACACAGATTACAAGTAACCCCGAACAAATATACGGGATTTTAAACCTTAGTCCTAGAGAGAGTATTTCTAATAATTTTTAAACTCTCTAAATATGTTAAGAGTGGAGGATAGGGCTAAACAATTAAATTAAATCATGTTTTTAATATATATCATGGTAATGCACCAGCTTCCTCCATGAACATTTTGTTTTAAATAATAATATCACAAGAAGTGCTACAAAAAAGAATTTTTTTTACCAAAGATAAAAGGGAAAGAGTCATATTTTTTTTTTAATCAATAAAGTTGGAATTCATTCCCTTTGGGGATTAAAGAGGTGAAAACTAAACAAAGTTTTAAGAAAGCTGTAAAATCTTTTTTACTACAAATACTAGTGTTACTACATAAAAATGCTTGTCTAATTTTATTGCTTATTTATTATTTTAGTATCATAAGCATTTTGTGATTTTCCAAGACAAAACATGCTACTGTAAACATTTCATTTTTCAAAGCATTATGCTATACTCATAAAAGTACCTGCCTAAATTCCAATGTTTATGTAATTTTGTTATTTTTTGTTTACTAACATGGCTTTTTTAACCCCATTGGAAAAAAGTTTTTTAATAAGGCTTTTATGGGCTATCCTCAGGTAATATTTATCAACTATATGTCATGCAATGTATTTAATAATAATTACATATATATGTTAAATTGATCTTTCTTAATTAGCATAGTGCTGAGATAATGTGTGTGTATTTTCTTTTTTCTTGTATGCTAGTCTTTAATGTTTTAATTTGTTAATCATGACATTTTGATATTTTTACCTGAATAAAATGAAATGAAATGAAATAAGAAAAGTGAAAAAGAAACATAAGAATAATGAAGGGTCTTCCGCTGAAGACGGAAGACCCTAATAATAATAATAATAATAATAATAAAAGTGAAAAAGAAACCGAAGAATAAAAAAGGGGTTTCCGCTAAGCGGGGGAAACCCTTTAAAAATAATAATAATAATAATAATAATAACTAGAAACTCTTTTGTCAGCAACTAAAAAGGGCTTCCTTCTTCTCTATTTATCTATAAGAAAGATATTTTTCTATTTAAAAAAAACAGACAAAAAAAAAAAAAAGACAAAATTCCTCCAGCCTCATCCAAAACCATTATTATGAAAGTCGGACACGCTAACCACTGGGCCATCGAGTTCCATAACATAAAAGGTATTTTTAATTATTATTTTAAGGTTGAAGGAAATATTTCGTAGTGAAAGAAATAGTTTGTAGTAAAGTCCCGGTCAAATTTTTTGATATATTTTCCCCGTTTGATGTGATATTTGATGTAGCAAATGATTAAAATAACTATAGGACACGTTTGCAGTGAATCAGGGTGCTTGCTGAAACATGTAGGTATTTATACACTTAGCAAACAAGCTGTAAGTGCAAACTAATTAATACACGTGGTCAGTTGCAGAGGAAAATCAGCTGAAAAGCCGTAGGCCTTAGAAGAAGGTGTGTTTCTCAGAGGGAAGGTAAATGACAACATATCAATTAATAACTTTTTTTAGGGATAATTAATTACAGGATCTGGGTGTGTTACCCTCTCGGAAAAACAAACCAAAATCTGGGTAGTCCCGGGGTGTATTTTTGGTCATGTGCACTTAAAAGGCACATTACAAGTAATTTGTTGACATAATTTGTGAGTCATGGGCATTTTCTCAACTCCACATGTAGAAAGCAAATAACTGTAATTTATCTAACCAATATAAATTGCGTGGAAATTGATTTGATAGGAAAAAAATTGCTATTTCCTAGATTCATTCAATTAATATTCAATGAAAATTAAATTGAAATAAACTCTACATACAAAGGAGATCAAGAATACTTGGTATTAAAATTTTTATTTGAGCAGGAGAATCGAATGTTATTGACAAAAAGTGAAGAAATACCCAGTACAAGCTTTAATTAATTTTCATGCTCATCAGCACCTAAATATCAGACAGAAAAAAATGTGTTGTTGCCGATAGTGAATCCGGGTCATTTCTCCCCAGTACCTGCTCCGCCTAGGTCATTTCCGCCCAAGTCATCTCTCTCCTGGGTCATTTCCCTCCATTACCCAGGTCATTTCTCTCCACAACCTAGGTCATTTCACTCCAACACCAAAATTATAGTGTGATAAGTTTAATTTTATTAAGTTTTGTTAATTCCAACGCTGAATTTAACGCTAATTTTATTTATTTCATTTCATCTTATTTATTTATTAATTAATGTACAGATGTATTTTTTATTTATTTATGACTTCACACATTTATTGTTTATTTTATTCATAATTTAAACATTTATGCATTCACTCATTTATTTAAATAATTATTATTTTTAGAATTCTTTTATAATTTAATTCATTCCTTTATCTATTGTTTTTTTTGTATTAATTAATCAATTTATAAAATCTTGAACTAGCTTTTCAAAAGGACAGAGGTACATGGTTATTTATTTTTATTCACTAATTCTATAACTAAGACTTACTGTCTTGACGGTGCGGTCTGTAAAAAAAAAAAAGTAAATTAAATCGAATTCGAAGAGCTACAGTTCTGCAGCTATAATGGAATATAGAATAACTTTAAATGCGATAATAGAAATATTTTATTTTAATCTTCTTTCTTTAACAATTAAATTCATTATCAATTAGACCTACAGTGAATTTGTTTATTGTCCTGTCATCTGTCGTTTATGTTCTTTATCAGGAATAAATAAATAATTGTTAGAATTCGTAATTGCTGTCTTGCGGTTTTATGGTACCCTAAAAGGTGATTTTTTATCATCATGCTGGGTGCATATGTTTATCCGTAAATTGTTGATTTCACAGATTGACAACACAACATCTCCTTGTCTTTAGACAAAAAAATGTCAACTTGTACAAAGATGTGTTCAGTCAAATTATTTTATAAATAAAAATTTTTTTCCCCACTTTTTATTACATTGAATAAAAAAACTCATTTACATTTACTGTAATACTTCCTAGCGATCTCAATTTAAGGCAAGATGACTAATCCTAAATGTATGCATTTTCACAATCAAGTAAATTTTAACTTTTTAGATTTCATTTTTTCCCCAAATTACATATGTTTTCTCTGTGCAACAGTGGCAGACCTCCCCCCCCCCCCCCCCAACATGAACAAGTTTATTATAAGAACGTAAAATTAATGTACTGATGCATGGATTTTCAATTTAAAATGTCCTGATTGTTACAAACATTTTTCTGCATTATTTTCTCTTGCGTAAATATGTATGTGCATACATGTAAAAGACCTCATAAATGTCTCCTTGATAATAAAACGGAAGTATAGAACAGTCGAAAGATCATTTTAGCTTACATGAGATGAGTCATACGTCTTTCCCCTTTCAAAAAGCTAGTTCAAGTTTATGTTATAGTTGGAATATTTTTGTTTGTGCTTAAAAGTTATGATCTCTGGTATTACAATTGAAACTGAATGCCATGGATAAAATACGTATAAAAATGAGTTGATTTTTTTAATTGAATCCAAGAATATGTAAACTTTTAGAGACAGTAGATTATTTGACATCTACTGAGATTATCAAGATTACAAGTCCTGAGCAAAATTTTATACAGTCCTGATAATGTATTCTCTATTTCATAAAATATTGCTGTAAACACATCAGATTATATTATATTAAAAGGGGGGGGGGGTTTAAATAATTTTTCTTACATTAGATTCAAACATGTAAGAATCGTTTTAATGGTGCAATATACTAGTACTTTAAACATATCAAAATTTACTAGCCATTTCCGGCGAAGTTGTGGAGGTGTCTATTGCCACACCGAGTAAGTTCCTTTTCGATGTCTTATAATTCATTTTTAAGAGATATTTTTTTCGTTTACATTCCCGTTAATTCATGTTGTTTGGCTACTTTGTTAATCTTGTATACCTTGAAAATATTGCATTTTAGGTTTTTTCGTATTGATAGCATTTTTACGTCATTATTTTCTTCGCGTTCTTATTATTTATAGTTTTATAATATACAATTATCAAAATAAATATTGGTAAATATTTACATACTTTTACATGTGTATCTGGTTTCATAATATATTTTTTGAAGTATCCTTTGTTTTCTAAAAATTATCTTTTTTAGCTGCAGAAAAGAAAGAAAATGTATTAAACCGGTCTGTCAATATATTTCTTTTCGGAGAGCCATGTTCTGCAGCTATTATTCTATGTCATGTCCATTTTCTCCCTTTTTTCTCCTAAGATCAAAATTAAAATATTATAATTTAAAACTGTTTTATTTTCATTCCAACGTATTTGTATCGCCAAACAAAATCAATCAATAAAAGCAACATTATTTTGTATTATTTTTCTAAGATTCGAGTTTGATCAATATCTATATAAAATTCAGATTATAGACAAAACTTCATCATCGGCTATGGTAAAAATTAATTATTTTAACATATTAATTTATTATAATTGAGTTAAAATTTTTCTTTCAAAATTATAACCCTTAACAGAGGAGGCCTCCACGTAGCAAGGGCTGGACAATGGTATCAATTTATTTTCATTAATATCAAATATTAAAAATTTTCCACTGTAAATAAATTTCGATACATTCTCTCGTTCGAATTTTATTGGTCATAAATTGATAAAATTAATTTATTTTACGAGACAAAAGTTATATTAACACAAGAATGGAAATGTAAATTATTAAATAAGACCAGATTAAAAATGGGGTGAAATGACCCAGGAAGGAGAGAGAAAATGACCTACCGTGAAATGACCTACCGTGAAATGGTAGGAGAGAGAAATAACCTGGGAGAGAAAATTTTTTAGAGAGAAATGACCTGACACCGCCGATAGTCATTAGAATTTCATTATATACTTCAGAGACTCACTGTTACACACTCAGGACACTTCCTTTGATGTGTATTCTACTGCAATCCTTAAATTTCATGTCGATCTAGATCTGTGGCGTCGTTTGAACTGTAGAAAATTTTTCTGGTTTCCTACTGATTTAGAAAAAAAAGGAAAAAGGGGGGGGGGGGTATATAAGCATTTGTTAAAGTGAGAAGATGACACATCTCCACGGACTCAAGCTTGATTGTGACCTTTGGGGGTC
This sequence comes from Saccostrea cuccullata, assembly GCF_032062105.1. NCBI lineage: Eukaryota > Metazoa > Mollusca > Bivalvia > Ostreida > Ostreidae > Saccostrea > Saccostrea cuccullata. The sequence continues at coordinate 12,951 of NW_026918214.1, forward strand.
AAATTTCAAGGTAATTTATCGAGGTCAAAGGTCAAGGTCATCCAAAAACCTTTTAAACTCGACTTTAACACTTGAAGCTGTATCAAGCTAAATATCATTTAAAAAGTTAACTCTAGGGTAAGGGTCAAGGTCAAACATAAGACTGAAGGTCAAGGTCATATTGCATATATAAGCAATTTAAATACTTTTCCAATGACCTTGACCTGTTGACCTTTGGCGTTGTTTTATTTCTTATAATTGGAAGTTTTCGTTGTTTTTTATTTTTATTATGTCTTTTATTTTTTGATGGAGCTGACGTATTTCAAAACTACTAATATTAGATGCAATAAAGTAATGAAAAAATTGGAACGAAAAAAGTTGGAATTTTCGATTTTTCAAATCACGTCCTGTGACGACCGGAAGTGACGGCGGAGACATTTATCCCTATATCTGTTGTTCACTCTTCAAGGTTTATTAGTCATATAAGTTTAGTGTCATGATGTGTTACCATAACCAAGATCTGGCTATGTTAACTACTCAGTTGAGGACAGGAATATGAAGACCGGAAGTCAATTTTTAACAGATATTTGTAGTTACTCTAGACATTTGCAGTCTGAATAACATGTTCTAAAATCATTTCAAATACTCTTTCTATAAAAGATATTTATGGAATAGTATGATACTCGATTTGTGCAGTTTTTCTCTCATAACCGGAAGTAGCCGTTTTTGTTTCTGGTGGGACGGAAATATATCAGAACAAACAATAAGATTCAATAATGTTATGCCGAGAAGTATTCCAAAAAGAAAAGTTGAAATTCCTGATTTCTTTGATCACTTACTGTGACGACCGGAAATGACGGCAAACGAGCTTAACCCTTATGAGTTTCCTTACTTATCAAGATCTATTACTCATTCAAGTTTGTCGTCTCCATCTCTTACTGTTTTCGAGATCTCTTTGTGATAACTTCTCATATTGAGGACAGAAAATCACGCGACCGGAAGTGAAATTTACAAAGATATTTGACGTTACTGTAGATATTTGCAGTC
>NW_026918215.1:0-13677 GCF_032062105.1 Saccostrea cuccullata
TTTGCCAATGAACTCTTATAAGATTACTTCACATAAAGGAGCTTATACCTTTCTTCCCAATGCACTCTTCAATGACTTTCTTTAAATCTGGCAAGGTATATTTTCCTGCAAGAATTTGCTGCAGCTCTGCTAATGAGTAGTCCACTGGCAGTCCATCTGGACCCAGTCTGTCCAGATCCCTCAATCTCTTCAAGTGTTCCACAGCCCAAAACACTTTCTTGGGGTCTCGGTGTATTTCAATACCTGCATTACAAATGAATGTTAACAAAATAATTGTATTACACATCTTACCAATATTTTTTAATCAATGTTATGACACATCCCTTACCTTAAGACAGTCTTGCTGCAATGATAAAGCAGAAATTAGTTGAGCACTAAAAAGTTTACAGGGAGTTGAGGAAGAGGGGTTGGTGGTAAGATGAACTTACACTATATGTACATAACTGATCAGACACAACCTTACAGATAGCAATCCCGGAGTGCACCCAGGTTCGCTTTCATAGTCCGCTTCGAGTTTGCTTGGGATCCACTAGGGCTGACCCAGAGCAAACCCAAAGCAAATCTGTAGTGAACCCAGAGGGAAAAGCCACTGAAGGTTAGGTATTACATAACACAGTAGTCAATCAGGATTAGCAATTAACCAATCAACATTTACAACAAACAAACAACATGCAAATAGATCTGTCAATGAACAGATCTATACTTCAGGGAATGCTTCTAAAAATTATATCAATATAACTTTTCATGACTTTGCTGAGAAGATTTTAAATATTGTTTTCACTTTTCAGTGTATTCTATGTAAAACTATGATTACTCATTGTGGTCACACCCTCACCCTCTCTGACATCATGATTTTAACAAACTTGATTCTTCACTATGTCAGAAATTTTTCACAAAATTTCACCTTTTCTTGATAAGTGTCCAGTGGTTCTTAAAAAGTACATTTTCAAACATAATCCCACCCACTTTACTTTTTTAATCATCTCTCTTGGGAAGAAGAAAGTGGTTCTTTATTTGTAGAAAATTGAATCCCTTTTACCCAAGGACTGATTAATTGTATATTGTTTAATGTCCCTCTCGAGAATTTTTTACTCATATGGAGACACCACCACTTGCCAGTGGAAAGCTGCAAATTTTGTCCTATATTCGGCAGTTAGGGCCATTGAGCAGGGAGGGATCTTTTTCATGCCAGCACCCACTGCAACACGGAACCTCAGTTTATACCGTCTCATCTGAAGGACCAGTCTCCACGTCCCACAGTGGGATTCGAACCCGCGACTTAAGGACCAACTCCTTAGGTTGCCCCCATGATACTTGAGTTTAATGATCGAAAGACAATGAACAAATTTTGATCGGAAAAACTCACTTGAGCCTTTTGCTCAGGCGAGTTGAAATATTCAGTATTATGAGATTTGCCATGTTTTGCTATAGAGAAATCAATCCCAAGTGTCTGTCCATTGTAAATATATAAATTAGGAGGTCTGATATGTTGATACAGTATATTCAAATACCTGAACTGAGTCCAAGAGAATAAGTCCCAACCATATTTTCATAAAGTATTTTTCAGATAATAGGTTTGACTGTAGTGTTTGCTTTTATTTTTTAAGGAGATCCCTGCCATCCCACAAAAAATGAAATTCTCACCTATATGGGCCTGAACTTGAGTGTTTATGCTTACAGTTATGTGGAAAGCTGTCTAATTAGCATGTAAAGATGTTCTCTTTGAATCACAAACCTCCTGGAAGATTGTTCAGATATTGTATTGCCTTCCTAAGATCCTGAGCTGGTACAGTACTACCATAGGGAGTTGATAGAAAAACTTCAGTGATGTAGGTTTTCTCAAGTTCTGTGCTGACTAGATCTCTTTGTTGTTCTTGGCAATGCATCACCTTTATACAAGCAAAAAAATTGAACAGTTATGGAACAATCAATCAAAATTGAATGTATCTATGCAATTAAGTAATGCAGATTAATAGTCCTGCAAATAAAGACATGATTAAGACAAATTGCAACATTACAGAAGCTTTTTGTTGTTGTTGTCAAAATTACACATTGACATGTGTCTTATACCTTCTACATGTAAATTAGAGTATAGAGAAAAAAAACCTAGTGTACAAAGCTATTTAAACCAGCTGTCACCATGACATTTTTTTGAACTAAAGTCAGAGAACCCAAGATGCATCAACTGAAAAAGTTTGATGATTCAAGGGAAATTAGTATTTGGACATTTCTAAATAAATATACACTATACATGTAACAATAATATTTCAAAATAAGGTCACCATGACCTATTTTTTGGAAATACTCCAAGGCCTTAGGATGATTTGATAATATTAGGTTTCATAGTGTCCAAAATATGCCTCGAAAACAATTTTAAAAAAATTAATACCTGCAAAATTTAAGAACCCTCTCCAAACTGCGCACCAAAGAGTTCTGATTCTATGATATTTTCCGACAGTTAAAGTGAACTGCCCTTGGATCAAAATTTAAAAAACAGCAATTTACAACCTATTACTTATTTGTAATCAATTCAAGTATTCTTAGCATTTGAAAAGGCCAAGATAATTGAATTAATTGAACATGTTATTTGTAAATATTTTCGCCATGGAAGTAAACAACAGTGATACTGATACTGTGTGTTCATAACAATTTTCCTTAGAGCCAATGTCATGTATCAAAATAGATAAGCTCAATATCAACACCTTAATTTCATACAATATGTTTTTCTCAATGTCCGTAAACTTTTTTTGCACTGGTGTAGAGAGGGTTCATAAAAAATTAGATCATTGTGGCCTACTTTTAATAAATATATTTCAAGGCTTCGATCAGAATGCATTATCTTATTTATGAGACAATCAACACTACCTGAGGATGATTCTATATAAATATCACTAATTATGGCTTTGAAGTACTTTTTTTAAATTTAGATTTTTAAAGATTTTTCCTATATATTCCTATATAAAACTTTGGTTGGCCATTTTGGCCCCATCCTACCCTCGGGGGTCATGATTTGAACAAATTGTGTTCCAATGTATTTAGCATGATTACCAGAGAGAGCGGTTCTATACTAGAGTACATTGTATATAATATTAAGTGAATATAGACGCTGTCAAAGAGCATTAATGACAGTTGAATACATTTCTAACGCAATACTAGTATTAATAATTTGTTTTCCGATTAAATTTTTTTACTGAAGCCATGATCAGATTATATGCCATCTATTATGCTATCTATATACATGTACTCTTTAGCACGCACATAAATAAGCAAAGTTAGATTCGATTGACCGCGTTGTGTGAAAATGAAACTTTTAAAACCTGCAAACAAATGATTTCAATTATTTATGAGAAATTAAATGATTCTATCGCTTCATCACTTTCCCTTCTCTCTCAATCGCTTTCCTTTTTCTCTCTTTGGCTTTCCCTGTCCCAAACTCTCCATTTTCTCTCCATCTTTACATATCGAATTTTCTAAATTTGTATCGGTTTATCTTAACAAAGATTATATAGTCTGCTTTTAGAAAAGAATGTTTAACTGTAAAAATAATAATTTTCAAAATTGTTTAGGCTCAGTCTAGCAAAAATACATGCAATGGTGATATGGATTTTTTTACTGATCAATTTATGTACGAATATTTTCAAACTGTAGTTGCTCAGCCAAACTGTTATAGAAGTATCAGCACCGTAACATTTCAATGCATGCATTTACAGAACTTCTGGTTCTGTTAAGCAAAGGCAAAGTTTTTTTTTAATAAAACGTAATTTGACATTCTTTTGTACCAGTCTTTGTGTTTAAAAAGTAAAATCCTTGTGCTATGAACTGTTTCGTATGGCCTTTAAGATTATATACATGCAGAGCAATTAACACAATTTGGAAAATTTTTCTCGTTCATTAAAAGTCAATGACTCTCTCATAAAAGTAAAGTGTTGCAAAAATTTAGTTATATCACAGGAAAAAAAAAAGTCCGGAAAAAAATATTTCCTTTTTTTTTTTTTTTTTTTTTTTGTAGTTGAGGGTGGGAATCTTTTTTATTTTTTTTACGATTAAAAACTTCAGACTCCTGTGGTTATATAGTATTTATTCCCAAAATTTGTTACCAACTTAACCCCCCCTCCACCCCACCATAGAATCAAATATAGGTCATCCATGAAACTTATGTAGATGGAAGTTTCATTAACTTCAAGAACTACAATAACTACTAATGAAGGATGTTTTAACAAATCTTAGTAAAATCAAAGTACTGAAAGTACAGGGAAGCGATAAGCATATTGATTTGAAATTTATCAGAATTATTTTGAATTTAAATTTCCTGTTCTATTGAAGTTTAAGCAATATGTTGACAATGCAAGAGCGCTAGGGCGAGCACAGTTGTTTGATACATTATCAAATATGTGAGTCCTGAAAACTGAATTTGGATTATGAAATTCAACATTGTCTCATGCCATTTATTTTAGGCATTTTACATATTCTTCTTCTGTCAAAAGATCAATCAATTTCATATGCATAAAATTTCAAATAAATATTTCTCCATGTAAAATATTTTCCCCAATCACCTCATATTTGCGTATAAATTGCAATTTATTGGAGATGGTAATCGGGTTTTCTCGTGAAATTTAGAGTCTAAATGTAGCTCTACATTTGATTGAAAATGTATATTTTGAAATAAATTTATACACTTGAAAATGTCGCTAAAATTCCTCTCATTTGTTTTCAACACTGAAAGCTAAAATCTTCCGCCTTTACGAGTGTTTAAAATTGTAGATTGACATCATGTTTGTAACATCATCATGTGACAAAACTCTATGTAGATGAAATGAACATCCGTAGATTTAACGCCCTTTTTGCCAGAGATACATTTAATAGGTAAATGTACATTTTAGTATAAATATATTTATAATTATTTATATTTCGATGCTATCCTTTAATCTCTGATTTTCAAATCCATGATTTATGGCATATTTGCAGTAACATTTGTGTTGATATCACAATATGTTTTAGTCATTTGTAAATATTACTTTTTTTTATAATAAAAAATTACACTTTTCTTCTTTGGAATAAAAAAAATTGTGCTTCAATATTTTTTTACGGATGCTTGATGCTTCACTCTTTACTTGTGTTTGTATGATCTTCACTACCATGGAAAACATGCTGAGAGGAAAATCATATATCTACAGCATTAATGTGCTAGTTGAAAAGGAATACTGAATACTGAAAATATTTGCTCATTATTTTTCTGCTTTATCAATTATGAATAGTTCAAGAGACAAAGAAAGACAATACATGTAGTACAGTATTTATCTCAAGTATTAATAAATCTTCATAAAGGTATACACCATTGTTTTATTCTGTTTTTATTTAGTCTTCATCAAGAATCGGCAACACAGCTGAGACACATTTTTACATAATCTATTTCTTCCTTAGTTTCCTATTTCAAATATTAAACTGATTGCTTAACATTTTATGAGCCATATTCCTGTCCATTGCTAAGAACGTTAATTAAAGTTTTAGCATCTTTCGCCATATCCTGCACACTATGCACACATTTGTAAAGCACAATATTCCAAGAAATGTTTTACTATTTGAATGGATTTGTTGGAAAAAACAGCCACCAGATACCCTACATGTATGTACAGCCACAAACTACCTTTCCTTTCGAATTATTTACATAATATGTTTTACCCATATGATACAAGTATAGGGTACAACACTTACACAAGTAAAGACATTAAAAAGACAGTCCATGGATGCATTGCAGTCTGTTACTAATTGATACTTAGATGCGAAAATCAACTTCACTGATAGCTCTCAGCATGGAGCAATGTGTTGATAGGAGGGTTTGTATTAGTTACATTGCCTAAAATAGGGTCTAGAAGAAAGAAAAAGTTATCATTTTATATGGATATAAGTTAAATAGAACACACCATATTATGTAAGTAGTACAAAGTTATTCAATTTTATTTATTCTTACTGAACACTAGTAACTTGCTTCCAGGTTTGAGAGTTGAAAACTTAATTAATAAAATCCCATTTGAGTTCTAAATTATGTACTTTCAATCACTATATTACATGTACATGATAAATAATATACTGCTTTTAATTATGTATTTGCGCCATAAATGCAGCAGTTGTTAGCTACATGGTGTAAAAGTAATGTGTGTCGACATGATATTTAAATGAACTACAGTGTATAGAGAAGAGCTTGATAAGAACTGCTCTTATCTACTAATTGTGGAATATTTATTTACCTTACTAATTGCCTCCTTTTATTAGAAATGCGTGTAACACAGCATAGCACTAAAGTAGTAAAGAGAGACTCGGGGATTTCTAGTTGCATATTTTTAGAATAACTAGAAATATGTCCATAGGACATGAATGCCCCGCCGAGGATATATTAGTAAAGCAACATGAAAATTTGGATGTGTATTAAATTTAATCAGAATATCTTGAATAGTGATGCAGCTGAATTGCTTGTTTGGAAAAAATAGGTCAGATCCAGCATCCGAAGCAAGTCTAGTAGTGTCCATCCCTAGATACATCATCCATGCAAGTTTGGTTCAGGTATGTCTTATAGTTACTTAAGAATGAAAAAGTAGGTCAGATCCAGCATCCGAAGCACATCTGATAGTGTCCATCTTTAGATGCATCATCAATGCAAGTTTGGTTAAGCTAGGGCTTACAGTTACTTGGGAATGAAAATGTAGATCAGATCCAGCATCCGAAGCAAGTCAGGTAATGTCCATCCCTAGATGCATCATCCATGCAAGTTTGGTTCAGGCAGGGCTTACAGTTACTTGGGAATGAAAATATAGGTCAGATCCAGCATCCGAAGCAAGTCTGGTAGTGTCCATCCCTAGATGTATCATCCATGCAAGTTTGGTCCAAGTAGGGCTTATAGTTCCTTAGGATTGAAAATATAGGTCAGATCCAGCATCCGAAGCAAGTTTGGTAGTGTCCATCCCTAGATGCATCATCCTTACAAGTTTGGTCCAAGTAGGGCTTATAGTTCCTTAGGAATGAAAATATAGGTCAGATCCAGCATCCGAAGCAAGTTTGGTAGCGTCCATCCCTAGATGCATCATCCTTGCAAGTTTGGTTCAGGTAGGGCTTATAGTTCCTTAGGAATAGACCTGCTCCAAAAACTTTAACCTGGTCACTCATCTGGAAAATGTAGGTCAGATCCAGCATCCTCAGCAAGTCTGGTAGTGTCCATCCTTAGATGCATCATCCATGCAAGTTTGGTCTAATTAGGGCTTATAGTTCCTTAGGAATGAACCTGCTCCAAAAACTTTTACCTGGTCACTCATCTGGAAAATGTAGGTCAGATCCAGCATCCTCAGCAAGTCTGGTTGTGTTCATCCCGAGATGCATCATCCGTGCAAGTTTGTATCAATATGTGAAGTTTGATAACACCATCCATCTTGAATGGTATGTACAAAACTGAGCTAAACACTAATTTAAGAAAAGTGAGGTCAAGGTCAAAGGAAAGGTCAAGGTCAACAAATGTTATCTATCAGCATATGAAGTTTGATGAAAATATCTTGGATAGTTTCTTTGAAACTTAGCTTTGAACAGAGCAAAACACAAAGTGTGACGGAAGGACAGAAGACGGAGACGACAAACACTATATGCCCCGGCCATATTCATGGCGGGCATAACAAATGGAGTTATCTAACTTACTTAAAGTGGCGCTCGATTTAGAGCGGAAGTAGATTTACGCTGACAGAGAGCGCTTTGCGCTGCGCTTAGCGCTTATAAAAAACTATGCTAATATTCATGAGATATGTTAGAAGCCTGAGAAGTCAAAGCAAGCAAAAAAAAATAAACCTAAATTGACCTCAAGTTCGGTCTAAAGAAAAGAAAAACTAAGAAGTCAATCCAAAATGCTGAAAAAATCCACCATTTAAAGGTTTATTTTTATTTTTGTTGATTTATTTATTACTATTTTTTTACAACAACTCCTAAATTGAAATACAACTTCTCAGAATAATAAAATTAAACTAGATACGATCTCGTTGCGAGCAACGAGTGGGTCTTCCGTCCGATTCTTGATGAGATGAGATAAGATTTTGATTGCGATTTTCATTCTAAAATAATGATTTACCACAATCTGTAAAAAGACATTGAACATTAAAGACTTAAAAAATCGGCCTTTTGCCCCTAACGGCCCCTAATTTTAGGAATCGGCCCTTTTTATTCATATCATCTTAAAGCTCTTAAGATTTTGAACATGTGTTCAACAACTGTTCAGAAATTCTTTTTCGTTTTTGAGCTATTAGCAAAAGAAATATTTAGGGGCCAACCCTTCAACTCCCTAATGGGGACGTTTAGCGAAAAATGAAAGGTTGCATATTGTTCAGAATATGATTTTAAACATCTTTTGTTCAATATTGCTTATCAAAATATTTCTAACTTTCGAGATATAAAGCGTCAAAGATTTAGTATTCTGGCCCCTTGTGGCCCCTAATTATGTACCATACGACATAAAAATCATAACATATAGTTGTAAATGGTTGAGATAAACATCCCTGCTTCAGTAATGTATTACAAAATATTAACTCATAAAGAGTTATCTATTGAAGACTTCTGGCCCCTTTTGGCCCCTAATTTGAACGCCAAGCCCTTTTTTCTTGATTTCATCTTAAAGCTCCTTAGATTTTGAACACTTTTTGTTCAACAACTATTCAGAGATTCTTTTTCGTTTTCGAGTTATTTGCAAAAGAAACATTTAGGGGCCAACCCTTCAACTCCGTAATGGGGATGTTTAGCGAAAAATGAGAGGTTGCATATTGTTCAGAACATGATTTTGAACATCTTTTGTTCAATATTACTTATCAAAATATTTCTCACTTTTGAGATATAAAGCGTCAAAGATTTAGTATTTTGGCCCCTTTTGGCCCCTAATTATGTACCATACGACATGAAAATCATAATATATAGTTGTGGATGGCTGAGATAAACATCTTTGCTTCAGTAATGTAGAACAAAATATTGACTGTTAAAGAGTTATTGATTAAAGAGTTCTGGCCCCTTTTTACCCCTAATATGACGAGTCAGCACTTTTTTCTTGATATCATATTAAAGATCTTGTCATTCTGCACAAATATTGCTCAGTATGTTTTAACAAAATAATTATACTTTACAAGATATGATGCAAAATGTCTCAAAAAATCAGTCATGATTCGTGTCCTAAATTTTGACCCCCTACCGAGCTTCCATACTAGGCACTTCCGGAAGATATCCTAAAATTTGTGCAACATGGCAACATGTCCTCTATCATCCCTGAAAATTTCAGCGTTCTAGCTTGAGGCGTTTCTGAGTTTACTCACGGACAAGTAGGTCCTCTAAATTTCGATCTAAGGGCGATAACTTCCGACCGGAAGTAAATTTTTCAAAATCGATTTGCCGGTACAAACTTCAGATCAAGACACGTTACCTCTGAAATTTTGAACCAAATCGACCAACCCATCTCCGAGAAATCTTCTGCACAAAATCGGTAAGGAAAAAAGAATAATAACTAGATGTGAAACTCGTTGCGAGCAACGAGAGGTCTTCCGTCTGATCGAGCTGAAAAAGTAAAAAACGATTTGCACACAAGGGGGATTAAACCCATGTCGCTAGCATGAAATTCCAACGCACTAAATATTACGCTATCGGGACCTCTACTCTAAATCTACTTGTATATATTTACGAATATGCTTCTCTCTTAAAATTATGAAAGGCAGGTCATTGTTCAAAATTTAGCGCCAAACACCAAGAGTTAATCTTCGCGCCTTTTCTTTGGAATGTTCTATTAAATAGCTGTGATAGCTTCAATGATATTAAAAAAAGAACGTTTTTATAGCCTAAGATTCGAGATTTAGAAAGTATATTTAACACATTTTAAAAATTCCATATTGTATATATGCATGTAACACTAAAGCGGTGAAACGGTTATGAATTTTTTTCAATTTCCTGTTTATCCCCAAAGTGAACTATCCCGATTAGTTAATCGAAAAAGGTTGAAACGTTTCGCCGAAAAACATGGCTCACCCTTTGATGGTCAGGGAATCAGAAATCATTTATGCTCAATAACTTGAATCAGGTCTTTGAGACAATAATGCTAAAATAAACACCATGAAGCGATCTTTAAAAAAATATATACTGACAATATTAATTGATATTCTTTTTTGAGAAAGTATTACTTATAAGTATGATTTAAGTTTTTCCGTGATGCACAAAAGATATTGGGTATCGAATATCATTTGCACATTTTGCACAATCGTCTTTTGTTTTTCTACTTTGAAAACCAACCAAAACCAACTATAGAAGACGTTAGTTTGACACAGAACTGCAACGAAACTACGACGTGACAATCCAAGTATTTCTTTACATTTCATTTATTCTTATGTTACTTTCGTTAAAGCAAACGCTCGGCTGCCTCCGTAAACCACTATTGCGAAATGTCGGCGTTGACAGAGACAGTCGCCATTTTGGACCCGCTTCAGATATTTGAATGCTGATATCTAGACTTTAGATTTATTAACATTCAAACAAATTAAATAGTAAGCATTACACGGAGGGCTTCTATTACCATACCAAATATAAATGAAAAATACTGAAAAACAAAAAAGTTAGAAAATACGATTTTTTAAAGATTGCAATTCGTAACGATCGGAAGTACTGACGACGCACGAAAAGGCGATTCTGCAAACCACAAAGACATGATCTATCATCTCCAATAAGTCTCCAGTTCATATCCTTAGCCATTTTCGATAAAAAGGGGCGACAAAATCGCATTTTAAAATCAGGAACTTGTCCATAACTTGGCACCAGAAGCGAATTTTCCAAATTTCTCTTCGGATGTAACAACTTCATATAATGACACATATTTTGTGAAAGTTTCATGAAAAACCGCTGAATAACTTCGTTTGGGGAACGTAATAAGACTTTTGTTTTCAACCGCACGAAATCGTTCTATAAGTAATAAATATTGATCTGTCTTTTTTACAGATAAAGTGTAACACTCTGTAGATTAAATAATATCAATATTTTTCATAATGACAGTGCTGTATTATACTGCCATGTGATCATATGAATTTGACAGCTGGATTGTCCCACCAACCCCGCCATAAAAAAAGTTTCGCCCTTATGAAGTTCTTGAAGAAAATTAAAAACACACTCACCAATCCTCAATATGTACATTATTATTACGTTTATGCAATAAATGAACAATATTATGATGAATATTAATAAATATCAATAAATACTTTAGTTATGTGATAATTAAAATTATTATGTTATGTACACAAATGAATTATGAATAAATACACACATACTTACTATATGTGAACAAATGAATGTTTCTATAAATAATGAGTATATATGATTGCGCCCATGGGAAAAGGGTCCTTATGGCAATTTTTATGCATTTTGAGTTTTTCACGGATTTTGATATAGTAAGGTTAGAAGTTGTCAAATATGAATTTTTATAGTCCTAAGCCTACTCTAAGTAGGTCTTTTTCTTCATTTTTATCTAAGATACTTTAACCGGTTAATAATGACGTCATGTTTTCGACGACGTCAAACGTTTTCAGAGTGAACGTTAAATGATTTTCTTCTGTAATTTTACTACATGTATGGTAATTAATAGTTATGTAATACAGTCAAACTTGTCTTAGCGGCCACCCGAAATCAACGGCCACTCGCGGTCAGCGGCCACTTTATGTTCCCCCCGACGATTTTTACTATATATTTTAACTGGAATAAACGGCCACCTGTGTAACGCGGCCAGCGGCCACTCAAATCCTCACCCACAGCCTTACCGACACTGTAATAGGCGGCCATTTCGACACTTGTTGCGATTCTATCACGTCTTTTAAACGCATTGGCTTGGGTAATTATTTCCTTGATAGTCAATTTAACCTATTAATGTAATTAAACAAATTGTTTTTAGATACGCTGAAGTGTTGTTTATGAAAAAAATATTTCTCCTGTTAGATCAATTTGTAGTTATTTTTCAAGATCGCCGATTGAAAAATTAAAAGAATTTAATTACAATATATACTTTGCTCTAGCTAAAGAAATTCACACCTTGTAGATTTTGATTCCATGTAGAAGCCCTAATTGCTACTCTTGTGAAAACAAAGTGCTTCATATGGCATGATTATCTCGTGAATTTCACTAACAAGAGACGATCGATAGGGATTAGTCACGCTCTATTGCATATGACACCTGTGTTTTGGAATGATTTTCAACTCGTATATACATCTCTCTGGTCAACTGGTTAATTTTATTTGTGTGTCTATGTATGTTACATAGAAACTCTGACAGCTTGATAAACAATAAAATTTACCAGGCTTTAAAAACTTCAACAAGTAAGTTAATTGCTGATTAATTAAGTTGCGGGGGGGGGGGGGGTTACACTGCTGACCATTTTGAACATATGAAAGTGAAATTTTTATTGACGTATTCTTACTTAAATTTCTCTGCTTTATTTTATTTACCATTAAACTGTATTTTTGTGGGGGGGTTTTTTCTTTATAAAAAAAGGCTAATATTCAGGCACTGTAAGTATTTCTTCACATGAAAATTAAAAGAATTTATTATAATATTTCAATGTAGCAAAAGCACACTGATGAATGCAAGATGTTTAACTAATATATTGGAACAGAAACATGCACAAAATCTTAAACATTTCGAATTCTTTTTCAAATGAGCTTGAATTATTATATGTACACATCAAAAACTTTTGTGTTGTGTTGTTTATTTATTGACCAAATGTCCTTTTCGAAGGCAAACTGGAATAAGAGGCCACCTGTTTTAAGTGGCCAGTTTTAGACTTCCCAGAAGGTGGCCTCTTAAAACAAGTTTGACTGTATTTGATAGCTTCCCATACACATTATTTTTATCTCATTGTCTCTTTCAATTATTGATTAATAATTACTTATTAAATAGTTATATAATGTAAACCAACTTTTATTTGCGTGCGAGAAATTTTCGCGAAGTTCACGAGAGCTCTATCATCGCGAATATTTCTCGCCGCAAACCGGTTCTTAAAGCTTTTATACCTATAAACAACAGATCCAAAGTAGGCTTGATCGCGAAAAATAATCGTCGCTAACTAGTTTATCCCTGGTTAATCGCGAAATAAAGTTGTCGCGAATGAAACTTAGTTACAGTATGGATTCATCGGTGGTGTAGTATTATGATTGAATGTTTGTTTTACATTTCACTTTTCTATGACACCAGCAGCAGGGGGTATACTTAACACTCAATACACTCAAGGAAATGAGGTCAAGGTCATGACCTTGACCTAATTTCATGACCTTGACCTCTACAATTTCAAAGAACTATGTCAAGGTCATGACCTTGCCCTGCTTTTAAAAATTGTCTAGGCTATGACCTTGACCTAATTCAGGAGATCTAGGTTATAAACATGACATCCATACACAAGGACAAGGTCATGTCATTGACCTGAAGTTAACATTAGGTCATTTTAAGGTCATGAGTCTCGATTCTTCTCTAGGTCATGTTATACAACCTTGACCTAGGTCATGTAAAGGTCATGCTTCTCAAATCTGGCTGAGGTCATATTAACAAAAAAGTAGGTGAAGACCTATCAAGGAATAAGGTCAAGGAACTTGTATATAAGTTCGACTCAAACAGTTGTGACATCAAAATAGAGAATACGGAAAACAT
>NW_026918216.1:0-13832 GCF_032062105.1 Saccostrea cuccullata
TGAAATGTTGCACAAAAATTGCATCGGCACAAGTGCATAACACAAATATTGTGCAAAGTTTGTTACACAGATCAATTCATCGTGATCCACGGTACTTAAAAAGTAAAAAGGGGTCAGGTTTAATTTTTCCTTCTGAAGAAAATACTTTACGATAAATTAAAATTACCAACGTAAGAAGGGGTATTTTCCACTCTTTATCGCGATTTATACATAAACGGATAAACTACATAGGATCCCCCAGCAAAATTCAGTTAGAAGACTTACTTCTTTTTTAGATTCACGCAAAATATCTTCAATTTATCCTTGTCTTTCACTTGTGCCAGTCCAATATAAACACGATTCATAAATTCTATTTCTGTCTACGGAAGTGTAAGGGGAGCGTTTCAAACATAATTGTTTGCTATTGCTTGAATCTATGCATATCGGACGAGCAAAAGGAATAGAGATATCTAATTATCAAATGTTAAACATTATTATAGCACACACAAGGTTATAAAAACTTTAAGTACAGCTATTTATAAGAACCAGGCAGAAATGAAAATAAGTGATTCATGATAGTGATAGATTTTTCAAAAACTATCATATTTACATTGATGTACATCAAACTAAATACTTGATCACAGTTATAAATGGATTTCATGCATAGTTGATTAAAAAATGAATTCAATATATACTGAAACAGTCAACAGTATCCATTGAAAGGTGTCTGTACGTGCAGGTGATTTTTTAAGAAGGCCCGCACTCTCCTTGAATGTGAATTATAAAACATTGAACATCTAGTATCAAAGAGTAAAAAACAATTAAAAAACCCATGGGTTATTTTAATTACGAATAGATATTGTGATTTTAAATTATGTAAAAACATGAAATTCTAGTTATCTCCCTTGGCACTCTTTAGTAAAAGGAGTTGGAAAGAGTGTATTTAACTCTTCAGTTTAGAAGGGGAGGATTAAGAAATGTGTGTGATTTCATCTTCATTTTGGAAGTTTTGCCAGTTTTCATACATCCAAGGGGCATGTAAGTCTAAAATTTTTATTAGAAAAATATAATCCTAGGATAAAAAAAATAACTGCCTGCAATTTGCTTAATTTTATCTGACAAAAATTTCATTTCCTAAACATGCTAAGAGTTTGAGTGTTTTGAAAAATGCTAACTTGTTCAACAATATCATCAAAACTACTTAAATTCAGTTAATTTGGGGGAAAACATTTAATTTTGTACTGGAATTTGAATAGTAGTCCGCTGCTGGGGATTAGAGTATGATGAGTATCTCTCCTTTCCGTCGATACTCCCTTAGTACTGCAATATACACAGTCGACTGGAAGAAATCCTCGACCTCAGCATACATGAAGCCATAGCAAGAAGCAGTGAAAGCCACAGCAGTGATTGGATGGAGCATAAGTTTTTCTATGTCTCGGCGCCTCTATGGATGTCATATTTAGATCAGGTATTTAATACATAACACAGATAAATGTCTAAACAAAGACAATATTGACTATTTTTTTTCAAATTGAAAAAGGGGAAAGTCAAGAAAAAATGATAGCAAACATACAGGCTGACTGCTAGTAAAAGTTATCAGTCCTGCTAAAAAACTACCAGCCTAGCTGAGAAAATAATTGTCTTTTCTAAAATTTATTTTTGAAACTAGAGGTACTGTGAGCAATGAGCAAATGATAAGTCATCCCCCCCCCCCCCCCGGCCTCCCATATGAATATAATAGTGTCCATGTTTTGCTGTAGGAAAATATTATGTTAATAATGTTATACTTTCATACAATACCACTATTATTTTGCCTAATTTTACTCTTAAACACATGAAATCTCAGGAGCTTCTGGGGCTTTGCCCCCTGGACCCCCTTCATTCAAACTATGGCATGACTAAACGTATGACTGTACTATGGAACATCACTATCAAGACCCCTTGTCTGAACAAAGTTATCCACGCCCCCCCCCCCCACCCTCCCTTTTAATCACAAATCCTGTACTGCTCATGAAACCATTAGTTGATTTGGTAGCGATTAATCAAATTATTAAATTTTAATTAATGAAAACTTTAAACAAGTCCAGCTGGGCATCAATATGTGCAAATTGGTAAGCCCACAGCAAAATTTGTGCGTCTCGGGCAGTCAGGCGCACAGTTATTTCAAACACTGTTTACGGAATGGCCAATGGGTCCTTCTTAAAATAGTGAATATTTAATTAAGCCCTGAAAAAACTCAGATGTTATGGCAAAACAATAATTACTATTTTTCTTATTCATTTAATCAAAATGTAAAATTGTGCCCTTTCAAACTGTATATTTCCAAATTTATATGTGTATGATATTCTTCAAATGCATTTCCTTTTATTTGAATTTATATATATATATATAGAAGGGTGGGGAGTCCTACAAAATTTAATTGACAAGCAAAACAACCAATAAAATACTGTTATGGTTTTATCAGTTGAAATGGGGGGGGGGGGGGAAGGGGGTGTTAAAGCCATAAAACCCTATCCGAATGGGGGAGGGGGGCTTCCCAAATATTCCTACAAGCAAATATATACACACATAGAAAGATAAAGATTTATAAATATGAGAGCACATACAATATGCATGGGTTTCTGCCAATTTTTTCGTCTAATTTAGGATTAAAACTTAAAAAATAAAATTTGATCCTACAAAACTAGAACTCTTTTTCAATTTATAACTAATAGTATGAATTCATGATGATATCACTAGTACATGGGGGAGGGGGGGGAGGTAAATAAATATTTTTTATCAATAATTCAAAAGCTAAATTGTTATATAAATGTATGCATTCTCTTGTCATATGATGAATGTCATGATTTGTTATCATTTCAGATGCAATCTGAGCCTTGTTCTGAATTTCAAAATCCCCTTTGACAACACCTGCACAGCTGAGGTAGTGTAAACTTAAAAATTGAGGACAACCAAAGAATCACCAAGAAGAGATTATCAATTCAACTAACGTTAGTGTTACATATACTTTATATTATTTATGTATCATTAGATAATTCAGTATTTTGTGTTTACAACTTGCAGTTTTTAGCTCACTTGAGCTTTCTCAAGTGAGCTTTTCTGATCACATTTTGTCGGGCGTCCATCTGTTTAGCTGTCCGTCTGTCTGTAAACTGTTCACATTTTCGATTTCTTCTCAAGAACCGCTGGGCCAATTTCAACCAAACTTGCCACAGAGTATCCTTGGGTGAAGGGGATTCAAGTTTGTTCAAATGAAGGGCCACGCCCTCATTCAAGGGGAGATAATTGGGAATTAATGAAAATTTGGTGGCATATTTTAAAAATCTTCTTCTCAAGAACCACTGTGCCAGGAAAGTTAATTTATTGAAACTTATGGTGAAACATCCTCAGGTAGTGTAGATTCAAGTTTGTTCAAATCATGACCCCCGGGGCTAGGGCGGGGCCAAAATGGCCGACCAAAGTTTTACATAGAAATATATAGGAAAATTCTTTAAAAATCTTCCCAAGAATGACAAAGCCATAATTCATCATATTTATATGGAAGCATGCTCAGGTAGTGTAGATTCAAGTTTGTTCAAATCATGACCCCCGGGCTAGGGCGGGGCCAAAATGGCCGACCAAAGTTTTACATAGAAATATATAGGAAAATTCTTTTAATATCATTTTCTAAAAAATAGCAAATCCATGATTGGTCATGGAACTACTTTTGGATTTAAACTTTACAATAAAAAACCATTTTCTACTTTTTTCTACCCTTAGTGCTCAGGTGAGCGATGTGGCCCATGGGGCTCTTGTTTTTAATTATCATTAAGAACATTCCTTTTCGTTTAGCAATCAAGGGCCTAGGGATCCGGGTTAGAATAGGTCCTCAGTACCCCCTTGCTTGTCGTAAAAGGCGACTAAATGGGCGGTCCTTCGGATGAGACCGTATAAACCGAGGCCCCGTGTCACAGCAGGTGTGGCACGATAAAGATCCTTCCTTGCTCAAAGGCCCTGAGTGCCGAGCATAGGCCTAAATTTGCAGCCCTTCACCGGCAATGGTGACGTCTCCATAGTGAAATATTCTGGAGAGGGACGTTAAACAGTATACAATCAATCAATCACATTCTGACTAAGGGCTGAATTATAGTGAACACTACCATTCAGAGACTTTGAAACAGGTATAAATTTCTTCTGATCTTGATTCTCTGAATTTTTTAGCTCACCTGAGTTGAAAGCTCAAGTGATCTTTTCTAATCAAAGTTTGTATTTTGTCTGTCATTGTCATTCTTCAAGGGGAGAGAATTACAAAATTAATGGCATTACTAATATCTTCTCAAGAACCAATAGCCCAGGAAATATGAAACTTATGTGGAACCATTGTCGGGTAGTGTAGATTCAAATTTTTCAAATCATGAACCCCATGTGTAGGACGGGGCCACAAGGGATGATCAGAGTTTAACATAGGAATATATAAAAAAAAATATTTTAAAATCTTCTTCTCGGATACAGCAAGCCTTGATTGGTAATATTTATATGAAAGCATTTTCAGGTGGTGTAGATTCAAGTTTGATCAAATCATGACCCCGGGGATAGGGTGGGACCACAAAGGCCAATCAAAGTTTAACTAAGAATATAGAGAAAAAATCCTTTAAAAATATTCTTCCAAAGAACAGAAAAGCCAGTAAGTTATATATACTTATGTGAGCATTTTCTTGTAGTGTAGATTTGTTCAAATCATGACCCCCCCCCCCCCCACCCTCCCCTCAGGTATAGGGTGGGGCTACAATAAAAGTGTTCAAACTTGTAGGGAAAAACTCACAGTCAGTCAAAAATAAGTACCCTGTAAGCATCCTAAGTGTAGATTCAGTTATGTTCAATCATACCCCCCTCTCTTTCTCCCTTACAGGGAGAGGTCAGGACCACGTATGCTTTTAAGCTTTTCAATACAAAGCTGATTTTTGATTTTTATCCAAGCCAGGTGAGTAATGTGGCCCTGGGTCTCTTGTTAAATCATTTATCTACACATATATGTATAGTACAACTCAGTTATAACAAACTAGGACCTGTAAAAGTACTTCGTTATATAATTTGTTATATCCATATTTGTAATTTTGTAATATTTATATAGTTGGAGATCCAAGAGGACTTCTTTTAATTCACAATGCCCGTGTTTGTACTAAACAAGTTTTACTGCAGTTACATGTATGTGGAAGCCAAATAGGAGTGAAAGATGTATTATTGTATGTCATCTTCATTATTTTGTTCAATCCATACAAATGTTTCTTTGAATATTGGAAACTAAAATTAGTAGAAAGTTAGAAATTAAAATCTATAAAAAGGGGTGATAATCAAGAAAAGAGAAAAAATAGGGAGCCACTGGGTCAGAAAAGCTGAAACTGTTTGTGTAAAGCATCCAGATAATGTAGATTCTAAATTGTTTAAATCATGTCCCCCTCCTCCTAAGAATAGACCAAAACCACAATAGGTATTACAAGTAGGAAAATCTGGTGTAGAACAGAATGACCAGTTACTCTGGTGAGTGTTATGGACCATGGCCTTCTTGTATTCATGATCATGATCATAGAGAAAACGAACCTTAGCTACTCTCCTCCTTCAACAGCAACAAGAAAAAATTGCTTTACTGAATGCCTATTTTCATTAACAAAGTTCACATTTTGAATTATATTTTTTTCCAGATTGATGAATGAACCACATGCATTATGTCAGAGGAATTTAGCTGGAGCACCTATTTAGCAGCCAGGACACATAGATGTACCTGTACAGTTGATACAGATAATCTCAACGGCACATTTCTAAATTATGGCCAAAAAAATCTAATAAAGACACTGTCAGTTTAAAACTTTTTGAAAGAAATCCAGACCAGAAACAAAGGATATTGATTTTTAAACTCCTCCAAATGTAAAAGGGGTTTTATTGAAGCCAAGACCAGGATACACCCAAGAATATTTAATATTACACCCCTTAAACATAAAATTTTGAATTTTATTTTGCCTATCTAGTCAAGAACATGGATTTTTTGACATTTGATACACTTTATAATGTTACATTGACATTTTTTCAAGATTTCTTTACTGTAAACTATGTATTTCAGCAAAAAGTACATTTACAGATGATTTTTCAAAAATTGCTTTAAAAATACAATTGAAATAATTAGATCATGTCTCATAAATGGTTAATCACAGTTACCACAGAAACCAAATATTTGTTTTAAAGAAGTTAGGTACAAAAAAAAATGTTGTGTCTTTCATTATTTTAGCTAATGGCCACTCATACAGTTTTCTTCATACAAACTAATCACATTGACTAAATTGTATAGGCAAATACAATATTTTTGGAGATGTTGTCATGGTAACCAGATACAAATCACAAAATCATATTTAAAAAAAAATATATTTTCATGCATTTACAATAAACTGTGAAAATAATACATGTATGTTAGTCAATAATTATTTTGTATTTCATGGAGATTTTGTAAAGTCAATTTATTTAAAAAAGCATTTCCAGAATAATTTGTTACCATGGTTACAAAAATTTATGAGAAATCCACTGGTTTTATCTAATATTTATTTTATTAGAATAAGGATTGTGGTCTTTCTATCCCACGCTTTCAGTTTTCTTTACCTTGTGGGATTTTTTCTAACTATGCTCTTAAAAATGGTTATTATTGTGAAAAATGAATTTTTGTGACATTTTGTTGCCATGGTTACAGAATATTATTTAAAAACCCATGGGTTTTATTTAATTTTATTGAAATTAAGAAAGTGCTCTTTCTATTCCACATTATCAGATTTCTTTAACATGTGGGATTTTTTCTTACTATGCTCCTAAAAACGGTTATTATTGTGAAAAATGAATTTTTGTGACATTTCGTTGCCATGGTAACAGAATATTTTTAAAAAACCCATGGGTTTTATTTAATTTTATTAAAATTAAGAATGTGCTCTTTCTATCCCATGTTATCAGATTTCTTTAACATGCGGGCCTTTTTCTTAATATGCTTCTAAAATATGTTGGATTTGAAGAAATATTGTGAAAAGTGAATTTTATGAAATGACCTATGTTAAATTGAAATTCAGCACCTTTAATAAATCCTATATAATTTTATCCTTATGGTAATCATTTATCATTTTGTATGTACTTCTCAGGAAAAAAAGATTTATTTATGGTACTATCATCAAAAAAGCTCTGTTCCTGTGTTCAATAATGGCTAAATTCACATTTTTTTCAATTTTTTGCTTGGTTGCCATGTGCATTTACATGGTGCATTGTTTCCATGGCAACAAAGGCTGGCCAAAAAAATTATGTTGTCCAATGATGTTCCCTTGGTCCATGAAGCAACATATTAAAATTTTGTAAAAATCTGAAGTGGTCATGAATCACCCCCTGCCTGGTTCTTACAAATAGTCGCCTATTTTCAAAAATATATTTCACTTAAAGAATATAAAACACGAACTGTGTTATGAATAAGTAAAATTCGATGTTTATTTTTAAAAAAAGGGACCTGTCGTTTTTTCGATGGTGAATGATAAGCAAAATTATATATGAAATATGAAAAAATATATTTTTACAGATTCACGTAATGAAAGTAAATATATTATGTATTTCGTAATTTATAACATTCTGATCTATGATCTTTTTTACGTTTAGATAACCTTTCATTCTGAATAACTTCTCCCACCTCAATTCCAGACACCAAAATTTAAACATATATGTACAGAACAACCTGGTCCTCTGGGCTGCAATTATCAATAATTTTTAACAATCAATCTCGTTTGAAACATTAATTTAGTGCAGCAGAACCCGATCGTGAACCAAATTATAAAAATATTAGAAATTCTATAATTCCGACCAAAATCAATGAAGCAGAACGAAATGCAGACTTAATCTATGACTCATCAAGGTAAAGTCACATACCAAAAATCAGCACAATATCTACTGTTAGCATTTAGAAAAAAGGAAATGCAAACTTGATCTGTAACTCATCAAGATATACTCGCATACCAAAATTCAGCTAAATATCTAAAAGCGGTTAGAAAAAAAAGTTCGGAAAATCAAGTGGGACATACCGACAGAGAAACAGACAGAGACGGACGGACGGACGGACAGACGCAGAGGAAACCTAAATCGTCCCCTCCTGTTTCACCGGTAGGGGACTTATAAAAACAGGTCAGCTAATAAAGTAGCACTATTAGTATGCCCATTGAACTTCATATAGTTTGTGGGAAGATCTGGTCTCCAGACTACACAAATGTCAAAAGAAACTCCAGCATCCTTTAAATTCATTTTCAGATGACTTGCTGTCCTTTTATCTGTCCACGAACGTGTCTGTCTATCAGTGATTTTTGACCGAATAACGGAATTTCTCATTTTAAACATGTTAAGGTTTTTCTGCATGTTTTTTTTCTTCTAGATACTTGCAGACATTGAGTTGATTTTTAATACATGTATATGAATTTATCTTGAAGAGTGTAAGACCACGTTTGCATTTTGTTCTGCTACAATATAATCATTTGAAGCAGTTAGTATATTTTCTTTTTTTATGGGAACCTGATTACACTTGCCGATTGGGACTAGTATTGCTTGTGCAATACTCTCTCAATGCTTGTGAAAAAGTAATTTAACAAGGTGAAAAAATTTCCAAGTACCTTTTTTTAAATACCTATGCAGCAATATGGTTTATGCTGTAATTCGTTATATACATGAATGCAGTATCTAGTTTTCTTTACTACAGGTATAATCTTTCGGCCAGGTGTTGATTTATTCTAATATCCCATTCTGTTTTACTGGATTGTTCAATTTACAGAACATGGATCTCCGGGCACTAGCTATCCATTGTATTCTTTTATCCATCGCAGTCTTCTGTGCTGGAAGCCTCATAACACAACGTAAGATAAATAATTATTTGTAACCAAACAGGAAAATTGTGATACATATATGAAGATGCTATTTTGATGTTAACGTATTCTTCTTTTCCAAAAGCGAAGTGTCCACCAGGAACACACGTATTCACTAACTGCACTGATCCTTGCATTTACAATGAATCCATCACTGTTTGTCAGTCGAAGCCAGATAGCCAATGTCTTCCTGACTACTGCGGCGCATGCGTCACTCGTTTCTACGATGACACTGGGAAAGAAGTTCATTGTGAAATTGGTAAATATTTGAGATAACAAGCAATTGTTGCCCCCATCTTCGTTGTTTTAGTGTATTGGAACAATTATTCATGGTATATTGTGTAAAATTTGAACATCCAATCTTGTGTCATTCAAAAAGTAATCACCAAAGTTATAATTCTGAAAATTAGATCAAATATGAAGGTTGAGTGTCAAAAATTATAGTATGCTCGAAAACAGTTTGTTACAGGTAATGCACGTGTGAAATATGAAAGCCCTGTCTCTTTTCAATCAAAACCAAAAGTTTAATTTTTGAAAAGTAGTTCAAACTTCAAGGTCAAGGTCACAAGGTCAAAAATGATATTATAGTTAGAAAGTTTGACCCCCTTAAAAAAATCTCTAACTTTGGTCTTTTGAACAGTTAGTGCAAGGGGACTTTAATATTTCACAGAGCTATTCTTTGTGACATGTTCTTTGTCTGGATACCAATAATTTGACCTTTTTACGTTGGCTTTGGAGTTTAACCTACTTTCGAACAGTTGATGCTAGGGGACCTTCATATTTCACAGATGTACTTTTTCACCCCCTTCTAATGTTATTGTGATTTAAATTCAAGACACGTGGTTTAGGTTAACCTATTCAAAGGTTATAGGGTAGAACCGGTTGTAGAAATGAAATTGGTAGTAAACAGGAAATTGCTACAGTCTGTTTCTTTTGAAATCATGTCCTGTGAAAAATGTGTGTTACAGACCTGTCTCGAAGACTTTCATGATTTTCAACAGAAATGGGTTGCTAAAGGGGGGATGGGTTAATAACAATGATTATTGATATATCTTATCATAGTTTACTGCAAAAACTACAGCTCACTAGGATCGATACGCTGGTAAAAAAAAATGTATTTTCTAACTTTTTTGTTTTTCAATATTTTTAATTTATTTTTGGAATCTTAATAGAAACCCTTCCATTGATGCTTACTATATAATTTTTTTGAATATTTAAAAATTTAAACTCTAGATATTAGCATTTGAAAATCTGAAGCGAGTCCAATATGGCGGCAGTCTCTGTCCACTCCGACATTTCGCAATAGGGGTTTATGGAGGCAGCCGAGCGTTTGCTTGAACGAAAGTAACGTAAGGATAAATGAAATATAAAGGTATACTTTGATTGTCACGTCGTACTTACGTAACAAATTTAAATTTAATCCAAGGTCTACTCAGACGTCTTCTATAATTGGTTTTGGTTAGTTGTCAAAGAAAGAAAGGACTAAAAGTGCAAATGAAATACGAAATATTTGTTTTGCACGACGGAAAAACAGATCGTATATCATAGTTATAAGAAATAGTTTTTCAAGAAACAATATCGATGTATATATGAAGTATAAAGCTTAACTATTGTTTTCCCATGCACACTTGTATCTGATTATACAAACAAGAGAAAAATAAGAAAATCATATTTGAATAGATCGTTTAATGGAGTTTATATTTACATTCTTTTCTCAAAGATATTTAAAGCTATTGAACATATATGGTATCTGGTTCCTTGACCGTCGTAGGGCGAGACATTTGGGGTTTTCAGCGAACCGTTTCTACCTTTTCAGTAAGGTGTAACTAAACGGAATAGTTCACTTTGGGGATAAACGGGAAATTTAAAATAGTTAAAAATGATAACTATTTCACGTCTTTAGTGTTACTTACCTACGATATAGAATATGTACAAAGTGTTAAATATACTGTTGAAACCTCGAAATTTAGGCTATAAGAACGTTCTTTTTTTTCTTAATTTCATCGAAGCTGTCACACCTATTTCATGGAACATTCCAAAGAAAAGGCGCGAAGATTTACTCGTGGCGTTTGGCGCGAAATTATGGATAGTGGCGCGCCTTTCAAAGTTCTTAGACAGGTGTATTGTTAAAGAAGTATATACAAAAACATTCTGAGTAGTTGACCCAGTAGCGTAATTTAAGCGCGTTGGGAATGAAAGAGAAAAAAGCGCGTTGGATTTTCACGCTGGCGACCTGGATTCAATCCTCTTTATGGCAATTTTTTTTATCACTTTTCAGCTCGATTTTCGAGGGGTTTTTTCCTGAATCGGACGGAAGACCTCTCGTTGCTCGCAACGAGATCGTATCTAGTTTATCCTACATTTTCACACATGTACAAGATGGCCGGCATTTTTTTTCATTTGGGTGCTTTAATGATGTTTATATTTATTTTTAAATGCCATTAAGTCTTCCTAGGAACTAATATTTTTAAATCGAAAGCACAATCTTTTGATTATGTTGGACTGCAAAATGGAACTCTTCTGTCAATTACTAGTTTGAAATTTAAAAAAAAAATCATTACGGAACGAACTTTCTTAGCAGCCCATATGATTTTTAACAGGCCTCTGAGCGACCTCTACAAATTTTGGCTCCTTCTGGAATCCTATAGAAATATTAGTCACTAATGCAAATATTTTTGGCAAGCATTTTTGAAGGTGCCAACTTTAATAGTGAATAGTTATCAAGATTGGGAATAATGATGCTATAATCCAATATGCCTAGTGCGCCCTCTGCTTTTGAAATAAATTGTGTTAATAGCGTCTAGTATCCATTAGAATTCCAACAGATTACTGGAGATCCTAGTCCCCAAACATACATAGATATTATTAAGAGGCCAAGCCAATAAGCATTGAGATTTGAATGGAAAGTCAAAAATTTTAATTTTCTTGAAATCAGTGTATATGGATTATTTCTGTCACAATTAAACAAAAAAAAATACAAAAATACTGATTTCAACCATAACGACACAGTCGTATCCAAGGAAAAGCATTTCCTTAGTTACCAAAATAGATTTTTATGCGCCCAGATCGAAAGATCCGAGGCGTATATTGTTTTTGTCCTGTCTGTCTGTCTGTTTGTCTGTTTGTCTGCAAACTTTAACTTTCCTCATAACTTTTGAACCATGAATGGTTGAGACTTCATATTTGGTATGCATACTCCACTAATTAAGCTCTTTCAAATGACACCAAAGTCAATGACCTTGTGACCTTGACTGTGACCTATATGCTAAAAATAGTTTTTTCCCTGCAAAATTTAACCTTCGCCATAACTTTTGAACCACAAAAGATAGAGACTTCATATTTGGTATGCTTACACCACTGATTAAGCTCTTTGTAATGACATGTTGGTTGATGACCTTGTGACCTTGACTATGACCTATACGCTAAATATAGCTTTTTTGTCGGCAAACTTTAACCCTCGCCATAACTTTTAAATGAAGATCGATAGAGACTTCCTATTTGACATGCATACTCCACTAATTAAGTCCTTTCACACGACACCAAGGTCAATGACCTTGTGACCTTGATAGTGTCCTATATGCTAAAAATAGCTTTTTGAACCTTCACCATAACTTTTGAACCATGTTAGATAGAGACTTCATATTTGGTATGTATAGTTCACTAATCAAGTTCTTACAAATTACACCAAAATCAATCACCTTATGACCTTGACTGTGACCTATATTCTAAAAATATGTTGTTGTTTTTTTTAATTTGTTGCCGCCGGGCGCATAGTGTTTCACAAACACATCTTGTTTACTTTCAAAACAGGCAAACATTGCCATGAAAAGAGTATATATGCACATAAATGTTGTCAAAACATTGTTTGCAATTACTTATTCCTTAAAGAGGACTTACATGTAATTCTAAATTCTTTGGTGACCAACTAAGTATGATTACATTTTTCGGTACGTTGCTATGGTGATGGGAAGAAGACATATGATTTGAACAAAAATATAAGTTGAATACGCACCATTTTTTGAGAGGTTTTCTGTAGTGAAATTGTATATGTAAATGTCACTATAACCTCGCCTTGACCTCAAAGCCATCCACCCGTGCGGCACGATTCCTACCTCAGTCAAAGTACCAAGTCAAACCCTTCACCACGTTTTCCTGTTATATTGTTGCATGTACCTGTGTTTACCTATTATGTAAACCTGGGTGTTTGTCGTCACCTTTTATGGTAAGGTTAGGCGACATTTATTTACACATAGTAAAATGGTATAATTTTTACTACATTGGCGTCGCCGGTAATTCGGAGCGGGGCATATTGTATTTACATGTATTTTACTTGCAACAATTCACTCGTGAGTAAAACACGTGAGTGAAATCTTTTGCAATTAGTCATTTTGGAATTTTAGGAAACTGTTGCTTACAGGCGTTATAATTAACGTTATTTGCAAAGTTCAGACACAATTTGACTAATTTGCCATGTTATTTTTTCACTCGTGAGTCGCATTAGAACACGTGGTGATGTCACGGTCCAATATTATTTTTGTAGTTACATTAGTATTTAGTTTTATATTTTCATATTTAGAATTATATTTTCGTACAGGCGTTTTTGTAAACGTTAGTACGAAAATTTTGAACATTTTCATTGTCTTGTGCAAATTACGTTTTTTTCTCTCGACTCATTGAATTTTGCTCACTCGTGCCGCAACGATTGAACTTTATTCGAAATTGTTTATCTATTTCATATTTTTGTACGAGACAAACATTTTTTTTTCTATTGAAAAGTTATTGTCACTCGTGTTGACAATTTTCGAGAACCGTTTTCTTCTCGACGCGTCATTTAATAAGGATTTAGAGTTTTCATATATTTCTTTTTTCTCTAAGTTCCCTAAAAAATATTTTGGGGGAAAGTAGAGATATATTGTGTTTTTGATATTGTATATTTTTTTTGTGTAGTTTCACAGA
>NW_026918217.1:0-135984 GCF_032062105.1 Saccostrea cuccullata
ATTTCTAATACTAATTTCAACTGGAAATGGATACAAGATAATTAAAAAAATATATGACATTTATCTTAAAATTCTGGGTACTGACTAGATTAGATTCTTTAAACTAACTGTGAAAATCCAAAGAATAAGTGTATTAAACAATAGTCAGCATTCAAACAAGACTTTTATAAAATATGTATATTTAATGAACTTTAATATGGCATTAAAGGTGAAAGGTTATATTTAATTATCTTTTCGTGTAAGTAAAGGTTACCTTTTCACCTTTACTTTTTGTAAAGTTAATACAAAGATGACCTTGCTTTTTGGAGCACCTTTAATGAAATTTACTTCACAAGTAAAGTTTTGTAAAGGTGTTTTTTCAAGCAGTGTAGGCAAATCTTTTTTATATCATCTTTCAAAAATTGTCAAAGGTAACTTTGTATCCTCTGTTAGTAATACATGTATAAAATAGCCTGTGCATCGTGAAATATTATGATTTCCTATTAATATACAAGAATATACTCATGCAAAATCAGACAAGTAACAATCAGACAATGACCTGTTGATTTTTACAGTGAAGAAGATTGTAGACATGAACTCTAACCTTCATTCGGACAGGGGATGCTCACTCTTCTTTGGCACCTGATTCCACCTATGGTGGTTTAGAGTGTTTATTCCGCTCCTAATTTGTAATGTATAATGTTCAAAATTATATAATGTATCATCTAATTTTTTTTTCATTTAATTGATAATCCTTTTCAGATTTGCATACACAACATTTCTCATCTTACTCAAGTTGGCCCATGAGATTTCAATAATGTTTGTTTAGCAAAACAAACTATATTTAATTATGGTCAAGGGCAAAGGCCACTTAAGCCTTTTTTAACCTGAGAATTTCTGAAGAAATCAAAACTGCAAAGTTTAGGTTGAACATAGAGTATTTATCACAGAAACTTTTGATGACCATGTATCAATAAAACATCAAGTCAAGCATTATGACGTCTTAAAATGCGTCATTTTCTTTTTATACTGTATATTCCTTTAAAGACTTTTTTTCCCAAAATTTCATATCCACAACCTCTGATCCAAAAAATATAATTTCATAATGTAAGATCTGTTTCTGACCTCACAGCATGTGTGTTCCCAATATCTGGATTCTCAAGAAAGATTTTTTTTTATTATAGGAAAAAATAAAAACCAAAAAGTCTCTACTTTATTTTGATATATGAAATGGGAAAGAAGGTGATAGTCAATTAATTGATATTAAGAAAGGGTCATATTATGCAAAAAGTGAACCTAGCCATTTGCGTCAAATAATTTTTACCTAGTAGATATTTTTTTGTTAACATTTTCTAAGAGCACAGCGTGGAACTGAACCTATAAGACAACAGAAAGAACACCGAATGGTCTCTAAGTTGACTGAATGGTAAGGCACCTCCAGTCAGTCATCTTTCAGTAACCGCTCAGTTTACTGTATGACACATTTGCTAGATATTCCAAAAAACCTTAAAATTAACTCTAAGAATAGTATACATAGTGCAACACCAACAACCTCGACTGATTCATCAAACATATCATTACTTTCATTATACGTTTTTCCGTTTCAAATCCAGGACCAGTATTTTAGAAAAACATATTCTCATTCACATAAATAATTGTGCTCTGTTTTTATGAAATCTAGTATATTGCTCATTGTCATATTCAAATAATCAACGCAGAGAATAGTTTTAATATGTACATTTATTTATATAAAACAATATATGCCATACAGTCATTAATTTCATTTTTATGAGTTTGAATTTCCACATCACTCAGTCATTTTTAGCACCAGACATATCTTTTATTTCAATTTTTTTTAAGTGTCAGTACTTTTGGTCGCACCTCACAGCTGTAATAATCTGTCACAGTGATGGATCCCCTACAGACCGTTACAATGTCCTCCATATCGGTTTCAGTGTTACTGTCACAATACTCAAGACAGAGAGATTGAAGGTTTGTAGCAAAATTGGTGGAACGGTGCGGGAAGTGAATTTCTTCATAATCCTGGAAAAAGAGTTTCAGAAAGTTTATGTACTTGTTCACAATCTACATTCACTCAAAGAAGTAACATTCTGGGATCTCTCTATGAACATACAGTAAAATGTGTCCTATGCAAATTTTCTTACAAACAGATTGAAATTCATTTTGAAACATTTCTTTTAAAGGATTCAACAATATCTTTCTCATTCCTGAATAGATTACTATCAATTCATCTTTTATTTTCAGCTGATAATCATACACTAAACAAAGTTGCATACACACAACTTAGTATTTTCCAATGAAAAAAAAAAGGTTTAAGTCAGCGACACCAGTATACTGTATTTAAGCCTACTGCAGCCAAATTGAAGCATAGTGCCCTCAAAATCTTCCGTTCAAAGTACACGTGTAACAGTAATTATTTTCAGAGCCGATTGAGTTCATTTTATGCTTTGATATACATTTTACATGATTTTATATAGACAGAGCGATTGTAACAGCAATGATGACCCTGACTTACACGGTTGAATTCATATGAAATTATGCTATGTTAGCAAATTCGGTAAATACATCATCACTTGACTCTCCTTCATCGTCAATCTGCAACACTTCCTTGGCTGCTCTCTCTTTGGCTTTAAAGAAGAACAAAGCTTTACACCGACTCCATTCATTGTAATCTGAAATGTCAATGAAACTTTTAATAGAATTACTTATTAATAGAGCAAATCAATAGAGCTAAAAAAAATGATGAAGATGAATCGTATCACAATCCCAAGACAATATAAATGCATGCGGACTCACAAAATACAGAAACATATGAGAGATCCATTTTTGAAAGCATTCAGGAAATACACATTGTCGCCATACAAAAAGGAATACTATAACAGTTCTTTAAATTTATCACATTTAATCAAGGCAAAATACATTATTAAAAGTCCTGGTTTGGTATGTTGGTTGAGTGGAATTGCTTACTGGACCAATTTGGGATCTACAAAATCATTGTAAATTCGCATATTATAATAAATGTACATAAAATGTACTGACTTGATTCGTGCTCATGCATATCATAACATCTACTGTATACTTTGCATTTTACTGCATACTGCATTTTACTGAACATACTAAAGTAACTCCACAAAATATTTATACAAAATATTTGTGTACAGTAAACACGTGCTTTACACCATACATTGTAGCTACTACATACTATAATATACTAGTATACTTTTAGCATACTACTAGTACTTGAATTGATAGCAATACACACATTACTCATTCATGTAATTTACAACAAAGTTTAGAACTAAGGTCCTTGGCCATTTCAGGAAACTGTATAGGATAAAAACCTTTAAATTAACAAAACAAACTTACCTCAGAAGAGATGTAAAGTCTGGTCAAAATACTAATATGAAGAATACACTGTTAATACACGAGCAAGTGAAGTGCGTCTGCTCTACTCAATTGCTACACCCAAGCTGACCACATAACAGCACGGGATTTAAACCCGCCAAGTTAAAGCTGAACACGATTCATAAAAGTAATCTGTCCGCCATTTTTGTTCCCGAATCTCGCTACTCAGCAGACCCATATAAATAGAGCAAAATTTGGTCCCTGTTAAGTGTAATCAGTCGACACCGGTGAAGACGGACGTATGCTATACAGAACTCGGTAGCGAGAAAAAAAACGTAATACTTCGTCTAATGTAGGAAAATAAGATACCAAATAAGTTTACAATTATAGTTGTCTAAGACAGTGCAATATATAAACATCACAGATAAACGTAACTGCAATAAAATATAAACAAAGGTAATGCAAGATAACCAGCACGAACACGGGTCGCCATTTCACGCCGATACCCCTGACAATAAAGCAGTCAGGTGTAACGATTGCGACGAGTATACCCTGGTATTGACGCATCGTAGATAATGTTATCGAAAATGGCGTATGCCTATTTACGAGTCGTGTTCAGCTTTGATTCTACTGAACAGATAAAATATTATGGAACACAGTTATGGCACTTAAGTAAGTTATTTACATAGCGAAACAAGTGTAAGTTAAAATATATGAAACAATGTTTGGACGTTAATTGTGACACACATAGTAGTATTTTGGGGGTGGGAGGGGGAGGGTAACAGCCTCTGGCAAATGACTTCGAAACATATGAAGATAGCGTACAATATTCAAGCTCAAAAAGTCCTATAAACAATACAAAATTTGAGCAGAGCAAATAAGGATCCCCAAAAACATTGGAGGAGGGACCAAGTGCCAATGAGCATACCCAGCCACGGGTCAAACCAGCTGTGTGCTCCTTGTCATGATATAAAAAAAAAACCCAGGAAATCCGTTGAAGAATTGTTGTTAGCACCGAAATGTCTATGAAAATATATATTATCTGCATGTTTGCTCACATGCAGAAAATATTTATTGTTAAAATTTTACAACTGATCTGATATAATTGGAAGAAAAGGTTTAGATGTCATCAAAGCCTGACCATTCAAAATCATTTCGTTAATCCTAGGGCAGTGGTTTAGAATTGCTACTTCATCTTGTAGGCCTGATAACATGAAAAAAAAAGTCACAACTAAAATGCATCATTAAAGTTCTTCAATTAGCATGTAAACTAAACTAGAGTTTTACCAAATGTGTGGAGAAAGAAAAAGTTAAATCACTAGTGCTTGTGGATTTCTTAGGTCATCCTTATCCTCAGATTTTTAACTCCCTAAAAACAATAATTTTGTCATCAAACTTTTTTATTGGGTTTTCTATTTATACGAGTTACAAGTAGCCATGAAATAACGTCTTCATATACCAATGAAATTTTGATTGCCCATGAACATTGACCAACACGAATTGAAATAATTCTACAGTATTCCTCATGAAATGTTACCTATACCTTAATGTTCTTCCAAAATAAATGTGTTTTATGAGTAAAATACTTAACTATAAGAAGAAGGTACAGTTTCAATACAAATAAAGCCCTATATTATTTCTAAAATATGAAAGTGATATTAGAAATTAAAATTAATTCTTTCTGAATAATAGGAATTCTTTGCAGTAAGAATACGCAATGGTTTTTCTCATTTGACCTCCTAAATGCCAAGTGTGACGTCATAACTTGTGCATTTTCCCGTATTTTCTTAAAAAGTTGCAGAAGATCTCAATTTTCAGTGGAATTTTCTTTCAGAAAACATACTCTGCCACCGTCGCCCGGAAAGCAAAAATTAAAGCGGGCGACGGTGGCAGACACTATTTTCTAAAGGAAAATTAGCAGAAAACCTAGTCATTTTGAAGCTTCTCTGCATTAAACTTAGATATGCACCAAATTAATGACGTCATATTTCAAGAAAGGCTCTTCTTCATGCCATATTTTTAACGATTTAACATATTCATCTATTCAACTATTGTAAAAGCCAATTTCATAACTTTTTAAGAACATTAAATTTTAAGGGCACAATAAAGCTGAAAGCGTACCGTCTTCTTACTTAGCTTGCAGGGAAAAGTAGGATGAAAAAGACACTTCAACTTCACAAGTTTATAAAGGAATAATATAGTTACATTTATGTCATTAAGAGTTATCTCTCTTATCAGAGTATCGATTAACCTTAAACTGAAATTTTAGTTCGAAATAGCCATCATGTTTCAGCACTTACAGGATCCCCCTGCCCACCTAAGGTCTATGAATTCTAGATGACGTTGATTCTTTGCTAAACATACAAGGCCGCTCCTATTTATATCTTCAATGCTAGCAATATTGAGACTGTGCAACTGCCGGAAGTTGTCATTCAAAAGACCTGTGGATAGATTCGTTAATGCACCTTGTCTAGCACTGAAAAGTTATATACAACTTCGCTTCCGGAAGAGATAGATAAAACTAAGCTCGGTCAGCTCTGAACTGTGGGATATGTTTATATTCTTTAAATATAAACATAAATTATTTCTAATTAAAAAGAGAGTGTGAGATTATCATTTGATGAAGAACACATTCAAATTATATAGACTTTAAAAGCAAAAGTTAAATGATGTTTATAAATTTAAAATTTGTTAAAGGTATCTTTAGATGCTTTGCTAGGAATACAATAAAACTCTATATAACGAACTTATACGTAATTCGTTACATGTATATCCGTACAAGGAATTCAATAAATTTGTGTAGTTGGGATCCAGGATAACCTCGCTATATCCATGAATTCGCAATATCCTAAACGAGTTTTACTCTACATAACTGATTAAAATAACCTGTGAAGGGTGAAATATTCATGCAAAATGATGCAAAATCAAACTAGAAGCAATCACTCAATGTCCACAAACTCTAACCTACAATAAGATTTTTAACAATTCTTTTTTTCAATAATATGATACATCTAGAAGTACATTTTTGCTATTTCCTTCTGCCTTTCAAACACAGTAACTGAATGTAATAAAATGAAAATAGTTTTATTCAATGAAACCCTTAGAATAAGACATATATAGGTTTGATGTTGATAGCTAGAGAAATAAAATGATATATGAATAAAAAAAGGCAGCTGTTTTACAGCGGCATGTTCATTTCTTTTGTTATAAAAAAAAATAATGGAAATATATTGGTGAATAAACATAAACTAAAAAAATAGCGTATTCATGTATACATGTAATTGCGACCCATGACGTCAACAGGTCAGAAAGACTCAATAATTGCATTATTTAAAACACCAGCAACCTATCCAGAAAACCAATTGCTTACTTTTAAAGAAGATGTTAATAAATGAAAGTTTTTCTATTAAACAATTATTTACTGCAAAGGTAATACGATGCAGTCCTGTATACCGAGCACTCTATTGGTAAAGTCAACAGTCAAACCATATGGAATTTTGAATTTTTAAATGC
This sequence comes from Saccostrea cuccullata, assembly GCF_032062105.1. NCBI lineage: Eukaryota > Metazoa > Mollusca > Bivalvia > Ostreida > Ostreidae > Saccostrea > Saccostrea cuccullata. Next base: position 6,859 of record NW_026918217.1, read on the forward strand.
ACAGGTGTTTAATAAGAAATCATGAAATGATATGAAATATTCAATATAAATGAAAACTAAATTTCAAAATAGTCACTGTTTTTATAATAATACATTAGATTTATATCAATTTTGTTTGCTTAGTTTACAATTGAAGGTCGCTGAAACTCTGTTAAGGTCCTCGGCTACGTTAGATTTAGGTTTCGATTACATAATAGTGGATAACAAGGTGAATTTAAAATACATGCAGGTAAAGGCCTTAATTATTCTATTTTTGGAATTTGATTTTTATGGTGCTTCATTAAATATAAAAACCAACACAATCAATAGAAGTGTTTCCGTTGTCATTGAATGCCTTGATAAGACGAGGAAGTTCTTTTTTTTTGAAAAAAGACATCAATCAACCAAGCCTGTCGTAAATTTAGCAGGGCTCGACACTCTAGACCACTTATGATTTTTTCAATAAATTGTTATTATGGAGGCATAGAGTGTTTCGGTGGTTTTTAAAGAGAAATATTATTTTTTGCTCTTAAGGCCCGCCATCATCAGGAGCCCGACCTTGTTATTAATGATTTTTGTTATTTTGGTGATAATGATATACAAAGAAACAACTATTACGGGTTGTATTTTTATTCATTAAAAGAACTACAGTACATATTGAAGGGATTTTTTTTTCTACAAATGTGCTGAAAGACGTAAACAATTTAAATGGGAATATTACTATCAGTGATATTGCCTCAGTGTGCAAGAAAGTTGTGCACAAGATCTGCATAAATTTAAAGTTTCGGTTCAGCAAAAAGGTTACAAAAACATATACTCAACAAAAAAAGTTAAGGGTCATCAAAACCTTCATTTATAATTTCTACATCCAAAAAGTATATTTATTCAAAATAAATTACATAATTTCCTTTGTAAAGTTACTACACATCTGATAAAAAACTGATGGTAACTGTTGACTTGGACAGAAGAACAAGATTACCAATTATGGATACCCTCCTATTCAGAGTGAATTTCCATATACGGTAAATGCATGATTTGCTTAATTCAAAAGTGACAATTATCCAACAACTCTCAAAACTTGGTATGACCTCCCCTTGCTTGAATAACAGCCCTGCATCGTCTTGGTAAACTTCGAATGAGTGAACAGATGGTTTTTTGTGGTATACGATCCCATTCCTCTAACAGAGCAACTTCAAGTCCATTGGTATTGTATGGAGAAGTATACCGCTGCTGAATTTGCCTCTGAAGAACATCCAAGAGTTGTTCAATAGGATTGAGGTCTGGTGACTTTGAGGGCCACCACATTCTATAGATAGTCTCTGTCTCAAGGTACTGGTTCACTATGTTTACTCTGTTTGGCCTGGAGTTATCATCCATTAAAACAAATTCTGTCCCTATTACACCTGTAAATGTTCTCGCAACGGCTGAAGCATCTCATCTCTGTATCTGATACCGGTCAGTGCTCCATTTGTAATGATGTACAACTCCATGGAACCCTGAATCGAAATGCCTCCCCACACCATAATGGAACCTCCAACAAAGTGATCACGTTTAGCCACAGAGCATTTTCTAAATTGCTCATTTTTCTGTCTTTACAATGTCACCTTCCATCAATAAAATCTACACAAAATTTTGATTCATCACATCAATCTATAATTAATTTCAGAATTGAAATATCCTTTACTTAACTACAGTATATTTTACATAACCCTTAATTTTTTTTGTTGAGTATATATTACTTTCAGCTAGTAAACAGATGAAAAATTAAAAGAGATCAGGAAGTGAGTTTTTTAAAATTATTTAGGAATAAGAATAGAAATCCCCAAGAGCTAGCCGACACGGATATTATAAGTAAGTTACATGTTTTAAATGCTTGGTTTTGTATTATATTTTTAATATCCATTTTGATTGATTGATTAATTTTATATTGTTTAACGTCCCTCTTGAGAATTTTTCACTGGTGTGGAGACGTCACCGTATGCCGGTGAAGGGCTTCAAATTTGACCTATACTCAGCACTCAGAACCATTGAACAGTGAGGGTTCTTTAGCGTGCCAACGCCTACCGTGACAAGGGATTTACGTTTTTAAGGTCATATCCGAAAGACCCGTGACTTTCACTTCTAGTGCTAAGAGCTTGGCGAAGGAACAGTCACTACCTTTGTTAACGTCTTAGGTGTGACGCGGCGCTGCGAACGAGAATCGAACCCAGGCCTCCCGATTACGAAGCGAACGTTCTACTACTAGGCTAGCGTGATCCATTTTAAAATCATACTAAATCAAACCCAACTCTGATATTTTAGAGGTCCGTGTTGCTCTGCTACTATTTGTTGTTTTAATAGACTTTTGAGCTTGAATTCTGGTCATATCTCCTTATATTTCAAAGAAGATATCCATTCCAAATATGATGATCTCTTTATTCAATATTTCATAATGAAAATATATATTAATTTTAATGGAAAAAGCCATTTAAGGACGACTTTCTGTTTTATATAACCCCAATCGATGAGAAATTGGATTAGATGTCTTGGTTAAAGTAAATCTTTTGATTTAATGTCAATATTTACAGGGATGAAGCATTTAATGTTACTTCCATTAAAACTAAAAGTAATCAAAAAGACAAAAAAGAAAAAAAAACACAGACAATCGAAAATGAAATACGGCTCAACGTTCTCCATGACGTTCATTGCAAAAATCTGTGGAAATGAACAAATTTTGACTACTTCCTTTTTTTGCTGGAAGCCATGTCGTATTTTGGCGATCTCAGTAGATTCGTTGATGGATAACAAAATCTCAATAATTTTTGAAATATCTAGAAAAATATTTTCTACCACTCTAAAAAACCTTAATGTCAAAACCCGCTCCTTTTCCTGAATCGGCACATTTGCATTATATTTTATGCAAAATTGATATCCATTATTAATAGAGATTGTTCTATCTGACGTATCCGTATCCGTATACGTATCCGTATCCGTATCGAAGTATGAGAGGCATCTCGATCCCGATGTCTAAACCATCTGGTTACATTTCCATCGTTTCAAGTTTGGTTTTTAACCTTATTCACTAAGAAATAATATGTAGTGTGATTTTTTTTTATTAAAAGCATATAAGTTGCTGTACACGTCTTATGCATCATGTCTTTTTGGTGGAAGGGGTATAAAAGTTTAAAAATAAAATTAAAATAACAGGTATGATTTTTTTTTACTCAAATGTGTAGAAAATATTTCTAGATCTCTCTCTCTCTCTCTCTCTCTCTCTCTCTCTCACTCTAAATTTTAGGGTATTCATTCTTCATTCTTGAAATAACATTTACAAGAACACGACATATCCCCAATAATATATAATTATATATACAGTTATATATTATTGGGGATATGTCGTTAACTGTTAATTATATATACAGTTAAACCTCTTTATCTCAAACTTGTAAATTGTAAAAACATGTTGTTGTACATTAACTGGGAAAGATTTAATCAAAGTGCAAAACAAATGTATATGGGGGATTCACTGAAAATGTCCATCCTCATTTCCTTTTTTATCATCTTCTATGCCATTCATTATCACGTATTTGATGGTCATAGTTCTCCAGAAAATTTTTGGATATCTGGTAATGCGGGGGCAGTTTGAATACACTCCCTAAATTGTAGGTCGATAACCGTATCATGGGAGTCGGAAGGAAATAGGAAGGGGAGCTAATTGAAAGGGGGTGCTAAACCAACAAAATAAGATAAACCCCAATTTTAATTGCCTATATATACGAGGGGTTATCAAAACGTTTGTGGACTGAGGCTATTAAATAAAATAAGTACTATATAGTCCGTGCTTTCAAAATTTATATGGAACATAAAACAACACAAAATAGAGAAATGTTGAAAATTTCAGCCTGATACGTTCATTATTTGCCGAATTATCATAAAATGAAAACGACATTATATGATCACCCGGCGCTGTCGTCGTTTATTTTCCTGACGTCCGATAACGTCATTGTTTTTTCAATGTCATCTTCTTCTACCTCATACACTTTTTTGATGAGATTTCCTTGAGCTGAGTAAGGACTTAAACCCGCTTTGTTTGTATGACTTTACAATGTCATTAACAGTGGCCTTCAATGAATATAATATTTCAGATGGATTTATACAATGGGAGAGATCGGCGCTTGATACTGTGCCGGCATATTTTGCTTTTGGGAGTTCCATATCTACAACACATGATCAGCGTCATTTTTACGGGATTGATTTTCCACACCTTGACTGCAAATCGACATTAACTGTGTATTCCTTTACTCTCTGAATCTATTTTCACATTAAAAGACGAGTAATCTGGATGCATATTATTTCTCTGTATCCAGTTTCAACATATTTTAGGTCTATACTATTTTTTTCAGGGGCAAAACTTTATATAATGTTGGAAAAGGAAACCCCTCCCCCCTTTTGACGTCATTTTCAAGGCGTCATTTGTTTAGACATTCCGTGTAAAATTTACGATAAAATTTCATAGAAATCGAGTATGAAGTGAAAATTTCATATTTTATAGAACAATAATGTCCCGACACATACCTGAATTAACGGGATTTTTGGATGACAAATAGTCATATTAAAATGAGTTTTTCTCAGTTACATATAGGTCGAAAAAAAGTCGTTTTCGAGGTTGCACCGCTTGGACATACCATTGCTTACAAAAACATTACTAATTTATTAAAAAATAAAATTCATGATTTGTGGTTTATTCTTTGGATAAAAAAGATGATGCTTACTAGATATTTCAAAATTCATTGATGTACTTTGAGCGGTTTTAATTTTATGGCGCTAGTCCACGAACTTTTTGATAACCCCTCGTAATGAAGTGAAAATGATGAAGTCTATCTTTGCAAGAAAGAGGGGGAGGGCTAAGCCGCCCCCACCCATCCCCCTCCCGGTTCCGACGCCTATGCGTATCCAGAGTTTCAAGGAGCTTGAGAAATGGCTATGTACAAGAACTGAAAGTGTTGCGTTTAAACGCTGTATATTTTAGACTTGATTGATTAAACACTTGTCGATAAAGGGGAGGAAAATAAATGTTAGGCTATGATGTACCTTCCTCTCTTAAACTATTCTTTTTGCATATTAACTTCTTTTCATGAAAGTTACATGATGGAGTTTTTAGTAAACAAAGCAAGCTCTGAAAAACTCACCCTTAAATGCTATTGTGTGTGTAGGGGGGGGGGGGGGCTTATTGCCCCCCCCACCCCCACTTTATTTGCAAAGATGGACATAATATATATTGAGGCGTAAGATAAGCCCCTTCCCCACTCTCAACAGGCATGTTGTATTGCAGTTAACTTAGGCGTCGGAACCGGGGGGCTAGGGGGCGTAGCCGCCTCTCCCCCTCCACTTTTTTTTATCCATAGATAGACTTAATATAGACATTGAACATCGCTGCTTAGGTTAAGCCCCCTCCCCCCCCCCCCGCCCAATTTCCACAAATATTTTTTTTTTTAAGGTTAATAAATGTGGAAATTGTTTTTGGAAAAAAATTGCTAGTGAAACTAACACCCTTTACCCCCCCCCCCCCCCCCCCGAAATAGGATTTTCGTGTTTAGACGGACATTTCCTTTTTTGCCTGTCATTCTTTTTTTTTTTTAGGAATAACAAAAATATTTCTTAAATAGCCCCCCCCCCAATTACAAATTACAAATTACAATTTGCTGCCGACGCCAATGGTTAAAGTAGGGTAAGTGGGAGTTTTTTAAAAGAACACTGTAATGGAAAAAGTTCCCCCCCCCCCCCCCATACACTCACACACAATAGTATTTAAGGATTTTGGACAATGAACAAAAATTTTTCCTTTTTTCTGCTTTTGCAGGATTGAATTTTTCTCTCTTTCAATTAGCCCCACTCCCTACTTTCAATTTCCTTCCGACGCCAATGTGATGGGAGGTGAAAAGGAGGGAGTTGAACTGGATATTCAAAGCATATACTCAGAACTTGTAACGGTCCTGAAGCGAATTATGAAATCAATTTGAAATTCTCTCTAAAACGGCTACAGTTTTATTGATCGCATTGATGATAAGGTATTTTGTATTTCAGTGTGTGTGTGTGTGGGGGGGGGGGGGGTATCTATTATGTTATCAGTTACGTGTAATGGTAAAGTGAAAAATACAGAATGAATCAATAAAATATCCTGATATTATGAGAGAGGAAAAGGAGAAAGGGGATATTTCAACAAATATTTGGAAACAAAATGAAATTAATTTTAAACTTGGTTTCATTTTCTTATTTTTTTAATCAATATTTTTCTTCGAAATGATAGAGGTTTACAGCAGTTTAGTATTTTTATAGAAAAAAAATTACCATTTGTTATTTTTCAATGCAAGACTTTGGCTTATTTAAGTAACCATGAACAGAGATGGAATTGTATAAAATTGTTTAGACATCGGGATCGAGATGCCTTTCATATCTCGATACGGATACGGATACGTATACGGATACGGATACGTCAGATGGAACAATCTCTATTAGTGTGACTGTATTAAGAAATTTTGTGCTCACCATGTTGCGCCGTTCCTGCATTTGGCCACAAAATGCAAGTAAAGTAGAAAGTTGGTAAAAATAGCTACTTTGGGTAGCTTTAAATACCTAGGTAGCTATTAATAGCTACGTAGGTAGAAATGGTCTTTGGACTGGGCCTGTTTAATTTAGATTTGTCCTATTCAGCTTTCGTATCAACATGTAAGAGAGCAATAACCAAATCAAAGTACTGAAAGTACTGATACGAGTTGATGGTTGTTCAAGCTTATAAATTGAACACTGCTTTACTGATAAAGAAATGAAATTGCCATTAAATAGCAGAAATTTAGACTTCATTTGATTTCTGGTGTCAATTTCATGAGATATTGCACTGTATTATTAAATCCCATAAACAAATAATGTCATGTGAAATAATAAGGAAAGCATTTCATTTTACATTATAATAATACATTTATTGAGTATTAGTGTCCTATTTTAACAAATGAAATGAAACGCTCTTTCATAACTTTAATGGTACAACAGTATCTGAATGTCCTTAATGTGGATACAGCAAAAGTAATATCCCTTTAAAAATACTTTTCATAATCAATTTGACAATTACTATTATTATACTTATCATATAAGATTTTTTTAACATTGCAGTCTTCCAGTTTGAATGTGTAAAAGCACAATATACAGTAAAATACAAGAAAATGAAATTTTTAGAAAGAGAAAGTCGCCGTCACAATTTTGTTCATAATTTTCTCACAAGTGTCACAAGCATTAAGAATGCAAAATGTGTGTAAAATCAGAAGTTTTACACAGAACCCTGATTTACAAATAAATGCTTCAGTAGTCAAAGTACTAACACAGTTTTTAAACACAGGAGAAAAATAATAATTATATTCTTGATCATATACTTTTCACAACTGTTGCAAAAACACATGGTCACGGTGAAATATTTGTTGCATATCACAATAACAGCTTTTAGATTTTTAAATCATGACACACAATAGACACAACTGCATTTTTTTCCAATGTAAATTGTAGCTAAATTCGGTTTTGAAATTCACAAACATGAAATTGATATGATATGTATAAACACATGCATCAAACATTTTCTTGAAAATAAAATTTCTGCTATCAAACTGTGGTTTAAAAAATGACATTGCTTCTAACTGATGTCACAAAAAAGTACATACTTGTGAATCAATATACATATATATAATAAGAGGTCCATCTGCCACATTACTCACCTGAGTATCTGGGCTTGAAACAAAGAAGATATCAGTTAAAGATTAACTATATAAATGGTCTCAACCTCCCAGGGGAAAAGGGGCATCATTTAAACAAAAATTAAATTGTAACACAACAGACAACAAAGAAATCGGATCAAAAAGCTCACTAAAGCTTTTGACTCAGGTGAGCAAAAATGTGTTTCGCCATCCAATTTTAAGACAATTACAAATAAAAAATTAGACCAGATAATGAACACAATAAATTAATATGAAATAAACTATTTCCCAGAGGAAATTTTACAAGGAAAGGTTCTCAATATGAAGATACACATTCTTCATTTCACATTTGTTCCAGTTTTCAAGGGGAAGCTTGTCTTCCAACATACAAAAGACTGACAGCACAAATTTCTAATATATATATTAATGCTTGAAATTGTTCTCCTACAACAGTAGATTTATCAAATTCTCCCAGCCATCCTTTATGCTCTGCCATTTGTGGTTTATACTTCTAGAAAAATAAAATATTTTACATTATCATTAAAACATTATATAAATAACAAGTAAAATTGAAGATCTGAAGGGTATTTTATTTATTATGACATTTTAAAAGTACCTCTTTGCTGTCCTGGGGATGTCAAATGGCATTAGGGAACCCCCAACATGGTATTGAAGGAGTTAAATTTCTCCGGAATGAGAAATTAACCAACAAACCTCCAGAAGCATTGAAAAAGGTTTCGTAAAGAAATCCATCCAGGTACCTTTATGCTCTGGCCATTGTTGTTTATATTTCTAGAAAAATCATAAATTTTAAATTCTAATTAAAACAACATATAAATAACAATTAAAATGGAAGATTTGAAGGGTATTTTATTTATTTTGACACCTTAAATGTAAATCATCATCTTTCCAAAGCAATAAATTAGAAACACTTGAATTCCAATCCTCTGTAGGAATTTGAACCTCTTCTTTATACAAAATGCTTACAAGTGCATTAGCAACATTAGCTACCTCTACTATCTTCTGAAAATTGTTTGATGCTTGATGCATATCTACTGCAATGCAAGTAATAGCTGAGACCTGCTTTGACAATTTTTCTTTGAACCTGATATTTTCCAGAAAATTTTGTCTTTTTCTTTTTTGAGCCCTTGACATCATCAACATAATCATCTTTAAGATTATCAAAATCCCGATCTGATCTTTCTTTTGTTTTACATCTCAAATTGTTAATTCCACAGTATTATGATACAGGATGTCTTTGTACACGCATGTCATCCAGAATGTGTATTTTTTTCACATATTCCCAATTATGAATATTTTTTTTTTAATTTTATAATGTAAATTAATAAATAAGACACTTTCACCCTGTTATGTTACATTAAAAAAAATGTCTTTATTTTTCTGAAGCGATATGAGCAAACATAAATCAATTAAAATGACTTATTCCAGATTTATTTTGAACAGGTGCATGTGGTGGATTTTGATCCGCTCCTGGATAAAATGAAAATCGTCGTTCCAACAGATGCTTCGTTCTCGTCGTATTTTTCGTGTAATACAACAAGTAGAAATATTATCTTGGATAATTTCGTTTAGTATCATTGCATGCAGAAAAATATTCATTCGATTTTCACTAAAACATGACCAATTCTGTCAAGAAAGTGGAAATCTAGTCGAAAATTTTATGGCATGTCCTGTCGCACGACTGCTGTTTTGTGTGTTTTCAAAGACTTGAAATAATATTTCTAGTGAGGCAGTTGCCTCATTACCACAATGGAAGCTACGCCCCTAACACATGCGGACAAAACAAAAAGAAAAAAATATTTAAAATTAGGCCCCTAAAGCCGCGAAAACAAGGTAGCGCTAATGTTTACTCGGTCAGTACCATACGAAGTCCTATCGATAAACTTCTGGCTAAGCTTATATTTCAGAGCAACACGTGCAACTATACTTAAATGTACATGTATTTAACTTTACGCACTGTCTAAAAATTCCCTGGTTAGCCTCCATAGTCCCGTCAATTTCTTTGAAGTCACTCATGTGCTGCCGATTTTGCGTGTTTTTGTTTTCAAAACAAAGTAGCATGGTGCGTATGAATATGAAAAAGTAGTTCGACCACTATGTTAGGCCAAATATGGCATTTGCATAAACTCCAACGTACTTGGCACAGAAACATTAACCAATATTTTATGCATAAAAAAATCGACAAGGCATATATACAGATATAGGAATATGAAAAGTGACGAAATACACTTTCATTCTTCGGGGGTTTGAAATGCACCGTTTGTCGGACCGACACAAAAAGGCATTTCAATGAAAATGTTATTGTGTATACTTAAAATAAATTTCCTTTAAAAAAAGAAACATTGACATGTCTTCAATAGATATGTTCGCTTTTATTAAAGTTGAGTTTCTCAAGATATGATACAATTTATCGTAGAAGGAACTGAATTAACGAGGTGTGTTCTTTGGCTGAAAATTAGGTCAACATTTGTAAGAACATAACCTGAGTTGATGTCCATCAACTCGTAAAAATGATGATAATAATAATAAGTAGATGATATCTCATTGCAATCAACGAGTAAGTCTTCCTTTGAACTTCTCGATAAAATGAGATGTGGTTTTGACTGAGATATTCGTTGAAAGTTAATGACATTAAGTTTTCCTTCATTTAATTTATAACACGATATACTTATGTTCAATTTTGCAAATCAAAATATACCCCCTTTTCGAGATAAGAAGCGTCAAAGATTCAGCATTTTGGCCCTTTGTGAACCCTAACTACGCAAAATATCTTCTAAACTTTATAATATATTGTTGTAAATCGTCGATAATTAAAGAAATATTGAAAAAATTGAGCAGAAAAAGTAATAATTTTTTGTGACACCCGGGGGATCGAACCCGGGTCGCCCGCGTGACAATCCGACGCGCTAACCATTTAGCCATTGGGATCAAATATAAATTTTACAACTACATCCAATTTTTCTTTACTTAAAGAATTCACAAAGCTTTTTCATTGTTAACAAATAAATATAACTTAATTTTTTTATCTCTTGAATAGAGAGCATTGAACATAATTAGTCCTTGTCTATATATTAAAAAAATATTCCAGTTTTGCTTCTTATTGCATTCCACATATATTACCACGTGATGTCATTGACAAAAGTGGATGTTTCCTGTCAGCATTATATGCGATTAATATCACGATTACACCAAAAATATGCATAGATATACCACCAATTAAGGTAAATTATTACTTGATAGGAAACGAAACATAGAAGTATCAATACCACGGTTTATTTCATGATATTTAAATCAACTTTTGTTTTTAATGAAAAACTCTTCGGTCATTCAGAAAAGGAAGTAGATATGTTTTCATTTTTTTAACATTCCATACATTTATTTTTAGTGCAGATAAATACTATTGGAAAATACTTCCTATACCATAAAGATAAAGTATTGAATAATTTTACATGAAAAGATATTTGAGGAAATTTAATTTTAAATAAAAAATCAATGACTGCTTATAGATTTATTTCACTAAAACGAAAACGAAATGCATGAAAGTCCTTGACATTATTTTCTCTCTTTTTATTTGTTGTCGTTGTTGTTGTTGTTGTTGTTGTTTTTGGTGTCTCCACTAAAAAAATGACGTTTACCTGGATACACAACATAAACAAAACAGAATCAGAATTTTATCGCGTCTTTACGTGCAGCATGATAACTTTCTTATTTGCCCGTCGACGAAAGTGTTATCGGTACTATAGTATTAAAATAAGATAAAACTTAAAATCCACATGAAATATTTTTGCATCACTACACAAATATTATAAAGATTCATTTTTGCGATGTCATTGACTTTGATGATCACACGACAGATACAAGAATTGCATCGTCACAAGGGCAAAACAAAAATTATTGTAAAAAAAAAATAATTTTAATCTCTGTCTGGTATATATAAAGTGCTGGAGCGAATCTACATTTAATAGCACTTCTTAAGAAAATATTTGCAGTGAAATGCAAGTTACCCTCATATACATGTAGGGTACATTATATACTTTTCATCGCAGTTGATTTAAATAAGAATAAATTACAATGCACTCCCAGCACAGTTCATTTAAAAACAAATTCTACAGTATATTCACACAAATATTTTCAGCTCATTCTTATTAATTAATCATTCTTATTAATGTCAATACAATATATAATACATATTGTAGCGGGAAAGTTCTTTTCCCAGTAGCGCTGCCACCAGCTGATTGTCTCCCATCAGCAAGGGAAGTCAAATATGACCTCTTATAAAAAATAATAAAATGACCTGACCTACTCGGCTCTCAATACTTTTACCATGACTTGACCAAAACCTGAACAGAAGTTCATTAAGTTAATAAATCTATTCATTCAAATCAACATAACAAGCAAAATACATAAAACAACGCGACTGAGGACTTCACTCATGTGCGAAAAACCGTTACATTAAATTAACACGACGACATCGACCAATATTTCAACACAATTAAAGGGGGACAACTCGGGATAACTAAATGTCAAAAGCGAGAAGGTCAATCACTTCTTGTATAAAATTCAAAAGCTAAACTCATCTGAGGCTATCACTCCTGAGTTTCTTACCAATAAGTAGATATGAATAAACTATAGAATTCTCAGGGGAAAATCACCCTTAAGAATCTAAAAGTTCCTAATAAAATTTCTCTAAGGAAAATCAATCTTGAGAAATATCCTAAAGCTACATACAACAGTAATTAAATCAATAATCTATTAAACATAATCGCTTGAGACAATCATCAAGTTATGTTTTTAACTAAGACTTCTCTAAAAAGATAATTTCTCTCACAACTAGTTAAAAGAAATAATTTCAGAAATCAGATAGACCAGTCTTTTCAATAAAATTAAAATTAGACAACTCAATAAAATTCTGCCAAATCAAGTTTGCTATCAAATCTCAACTGATCAAAGTCTTAAACAAATCCCTAAAATTAGTCAAATAAATCAACAAATATTTCTACTTCTCATAAATCAATAAAACAACTTTCCATAGATAAAAATCAAATAAGTTTCCTTTTAAAAATCAAGATGTAGCCTAAACAATAACACAATAAAAATGACTAACGTTGCCTAGAATGAGAGAGAAGGAAAGGACTTCAATTACAGAATTTCCCCAGCTTTTATACCATGAAAAACAGAATTCTATTCTTTGCACGAGCGAATCATAGAAAAATACAGAAAAACACAGAATCTGTATTATCACGTAACCTTAACAGAAAATATAACAGAAAATCTCAATACAGAATTCTCTAAGTAAAATCATGTCGATTCTCGTCTAGAAAAATTATAGAACAACCCGTAACACTTACATTTTAAACATTTCTCATGTTTTAAAAAAATCTTGTATACATTCAGTCGTTATCGAAAGAACGTGTCATTCATATTTCCCGCAATAACAGAAAAATCGATAATCTAACAATCGGAATGCCTCAGTATTCACTGTAAAAAACATAGTAAAGTCCGTAAACGCAGGAAGTGTGAAAAACGAAAGTAAACATGATTTAAACATGTGCTTCATTTACCGTAGAACAAATAAGTAAGTCAACTTTATACCGATGTACATTAAATCAAACTGCTTAAATGCTATCATGTACACTTCTTTTACTTATCGAAAATACAATGATATGAAAAAAAAATATAAGGGGGTGGGTGCTCATAACACTACAATATATACACAAACTATACATATGCTGTTATGATGCCGTATCTATGTTCATGTAATTCAGAGAAGTAAAAATGGTAAAAACAAGTGGAATAGTTTGATATTTTACAAATAGTCTGATCCCTTAACTCCCGAACTTGTGTTAAAAGTTTAAAGCATCCGTTCATATATTGATTTAGGAAGAAACATTTACATTCCATCTAAAAAGGATAACCCAGTAATACCTTGTTGTTTTTTCAGCATGGCTAATCCCAAATACACTTCCACAAATGAGAAAACAAACGCTGTCCGGTTATCTAGGTTATTAGTGGATCCATGTACTGATCTTTTTAGGGCAATTCTGAGGGATCGTATTACAGAAATACAGTTTCCATGCATTCTTAACAAGGAAAAGAATAATTTATTCCATATCTTATACAAAGATCAAAGGGAAATACTTTATCCTAAAAGCGGCTTCACTGGAATTTATGAAGAATTTGATTTGTCTTTATTATACATTTTACTAAGAAATATATCTGGAATACATCCTCACCAGAATGGATGGGGTAAATCTCCTGATCCAATAGATCGATCCCTCTCCGCTAACATAGAACGAATCAGGGAAATCCGAAATACGCACTGTGGACATGCACCCTGTGTTTCCCTTCCAGATCCAGAATTTCAAAAACATTGGCAGAACATTACAGTTATTATCAGTGAACTAGAACGAAGTCTTCCTGGAGGATGCACAACATATACAAATGCTGCAAAGATGCTTCAAACTGAAACCATGGATCCTGAACAGGAAAAAAAGTTCCTTGACATTATCGATCAACAACACAAATCCACAGAGGATCTGAAAGGTAGCATTTAAATATAAACAAAGGATGGGCCATTAATGAAGTTTTTTATTATGATCAAATTGATTTCACTTATTTCATTTGAAAGGCATGAACATGGAAAAATCAAGAATCAAATTAGTTTCATTAAGTCATTGCCTAGTGATTTTTAATTCCCTTAATAAATGTCTACAGCAAAAAAAATTTCTTTGAAAGAGACTACCAAAGAGTTGAAAAAAGAACAAGAAATCCAACGTACCAAACTGGAAATGCTCAAGTCTGAATTTACACAAGGACAGAAGAGAAAAGCAGAACAATTACAACTAAAAACAACAGAACGGAAGAAACTGAAAACTGAGCAAAACAAACAAGCAATTGAGATTAAAAAACTAAAGCATGAACAAAATCAACAAAGATTTAAACTTCACTCAATTAAACGAAAGATAATGTCGAAAAGTCTTTCAGAAGGTGAATGAGATAAAGTCACTCTCAAGTGTAATTAGATAGATGGAATAATGATAGATATAAATTACTTAATCAAACTCATGATTGTTTTTATATCTTTATGGATCTGATAATTAATGTTTTTGATGATATGTCTTGCTTTCATTACATTTTGTTTAATTTGAACAGAAAAAATAAATGGTTTTGAAGGACAAAACATTATTGGTAAGTACAATTACATAATTATATACATTTGAAAGGTATACGATGCTGTCTTCAAAGGGTCAATACCCACCAAAGTTTCCCTCTGGAAAGTAAAATTGGAAGAAAAAAGAGAACATGACAACATTGTACTCTTAAAGCTGAAAAAATTCAAATCATGTTTTATCATGTAGTAGTAGGTCTTTCAACTGCCGCTAAGACTCGTTATTAAGAACAATAACTAATAACTGGAACTCATTTAGAGCAGGTACAGGGTATTTTTTTTATCAGCAATATAGCATCCAGTGGTTTCTGGAAATTTTTACGATATATGTATCTTTAAAAAAAAACATTATTGAAAGGTCTAGTAATATTGCAACTCATTTTGAATTTCTATTTTTCACGAAAGGAAATACATTGGCGGTTCTGAAAGCTCATAAACTTCAAAAGGTAATTGCAAGAACATCCGCTGTGCAGAACACTATAGACAAATTGAGAAATAACCATTTGGCTATTCTGACTGGCAAAGAAGGGACTGGAAAAACAACGACGGCGTATCAAGTCTTATGGGAGATGTCAAATCCTTCATTTGATTCACCATGTACACCTGTTTTAATAATATCTCCTGAACAGTGGGATAAAGTGATCAAACCTTCCTTTCAATATATTGTTTATCTAGATGATGTGTTTGCTTCAGAAACTCTTGATAAAATGGCAGTTCAAAAATGGAAAAATCAGATAAATGTTATGTTTGCCTGTGCTAAAACCGGAAATGTTATGGTTTTGATAGGACTCAGAAGTAAAATATTGGCTGAAGTAAAAAAAATGTTCAAACATGCAATTCTTAATGAAGAAAATATCGTTGACCTGTCTTTGGAAAAGAATTTTACCATAAAAGATAAAGCCAATATACTGGATGCTTATGAAGAAAATTGCAATTTTAAGGCCTCGGAGCTAAGAGGCGATTCATTTACAGAATATGCAGAGGAGAATGGAATTAATGCAGTTTATAGGTTGCGTCATGACGAGAAGATAGGTATACTTTTTGCCGATTCTTATTATGGATTTCCTATGACGTGCTCGAATTTTTTCTCAAATCGTGATTTTTTTCAGATTGGCACATCTTACTTTGAATGCCTTGATGAAAAATTATTAGAAACAATAGAAAATATGCGACGAGGGAATTCTGGAAACATACATGAAAAAGTTAAATATTGTGTATTATGCTATGTTTCAATTAATGGAAGCATCGAGCCAAATAGAATATCTAAGAAATTGTTAAATTCTATCTGTGAAAGATTAAGGATTTTTCAAATTCATGACATTGAATTGAAAGACGCAATCACTGATTTGGATGGTTTGTTTCTGCGAAAAATAACACCAATTTCGGAAAACCTTTATGAATTCTCGCATGAATCTGTTTTGGAAGGTGTTATAGTGTCATTCGGACAACTAGCACCAGACATTGTGATTAGAAACTGTAGTAGAAGACAATTGCATAAACTAATTCACACACAGAAGTATCAGTCGAAACCCGGGGAAGTTGTTCTGAAAGTTCAAAAAATTAACTATTGGGATTTAGCACAAAGACTGATAGGAAGTGATGATAATGACTTCCTCACCATGATTTTTCCTTGGATAGTCTATGAAGTTTCTCTTCATCCAGGATTTGATGACCCTGATTTTTTGTCCGTTTTTCTTAGTAGTGAATTAAAGGATAAAATTACTACTCATCTTCAAAATGTAAGGATTAACAGAGCTGCGTTTTCAATGTTTCATACAGAAAATCTGTTGAAAGTTCTTGAGCTATGTGGTCCACATCATGCTACACAAGAACATTCCCATTCGCAAAACAGTGGTGCACCAACATTTCAAATAACTGTTGAACATATTCAAGTAAAACTGCAACAGATTTTTCTTTCTAAGAAAAAATACTGCATATTAAAGACTATTATATCTTACATACATAAATATCGTAATATACGTGATATACGTAATCTTCTTCAAACGAAAATCTGCTCTGGTCTGACAGTTGTACAATACTGTGTTATGCAAGGATGGAAGAACCTTGTGGATCTGATACTTGAAATAGACACACCGACAAAGACAGACCTCAATTGGTCATGTGCACATCTCGCTGCGTATGGTGGAAGGTCATTGTTATTGCATAAATTTATAGACCTTGGACAGAATATAACAGAAAAAACTACAGATGGTTATACCGTGCTTCTGGCAGCTTTTCTGGGATTAAGATATGGCGATAAAAAAAGAGTATTTTTTCCGCTAAACAAAACAAACTCTTTATTTCCAAAATGCTACGAAAATTTCACTTCATTTTTCCCCTCAAATAACAACTTTAAAAGTGTCATTAAAATATTATTAACAAAATATAATGCAAATAAAATAAGTGATCTATACATGACTGTTGATAAACATGAAAATACTGTCATTCACTATCTAGTAATGCATAACTATCTTGAAATTCTAGATTGTCTTCTAAAATATGAAAATGAATTTATTTCTAAGCGTAATAAAAGTGATCTTCCTACAGCTTTACACGTAGCTGTATATCTTGGTAGAGCAGCGATGGTGAAGAAATTGTGGGCATTTGGAGTACGACCTCAAGAAAGAGACCTGTCTCTCATGCAAACTCATAATGAAGGAGAAATGTTTTGCAATAAACGTATCGTTTATACCCAGTTGAAACGCAAATTAGATCCGAATGTGTATGACAGTGTGCTATTTAAACTTTGCTGGAATGATGGAAACAATGAAGTCCTTGATTTGAAACTGAGAGCCACCGAAGAAGTGGAAGTTGACTTTGGGGGTACCAAAGAATTTCAAGAGGTGTGCGATTTTCTCGAAGATAATCTCGGACGAGAATGAAAGTGACTTTCTTGTTATTGAACACGTTAATGTGTATTATTAATCCCAACATACCAGAACTGATATAACGTCGTGATATATGCACTTCTGATAAAGAGAGTAAAATGATATGCACTGACAATCTAATTTTCAACTATAATAGAATGATATTTAATTAGAGGTATATTTTGGCATTAATAGGTTTGTCATGATTTACTCTAGAAGGTGTCATAAAAGAAGTGAATTGAGAAGTACAACCTAAATAATTTAAATTTGATTTTATTCTAGTATCTCATTGGTTGATTACCAAAAAGGAACGCAAATTCTTTCTTAATAACCTGGTTTGGTATAGGGACACACCCCCTGGACAACCAGCTGAATCATCTGTATCCATACAATCCCCCCCCCATTTCCAGTCCTTGGAATTCATGGGAAATTCCAGATTTAATGAATATACCTTTAACTTCAAACAGTACCTCGATCTTACCTCGTGTACACAAACATCATGGCTGCTACATCTGTATATCAGTTATTACCTCCCTTGTTTCATATCACTACCGTCACTAGGGATGTATCATTGAGCGGCAAATTTGAACTCGTAAAATGCAACACAATTTTACACCCACAGTTATTCAATTATTTTAAAATTAAATTAAATTATTAGGAATGACTCTAATTCTTGGCCAAATTATTCGATGATAACCTGGTTTGGGTCAGTTTACGCTTTTTTATAATCCGCTAAACGGACCCAAACCAGGTTATCATCGAATAATTTGGCTAAGAATTAGAGTCATTCCATTAATATCTGACTTTTTTTAGTTTAAAGAAAATAAATAATCCTAGAAGCGTTTCAGATTTTGAATGTTTGAGAAGAAGTACATTGTATGTCATTCCTTCCGTGATTTGGTCGTTCTGCATCTTTTCTAAATGATTAAATCCATCAAGCACAAAGACCTATAATCATTTTCTTATTTCTTTTCCTGAATATCAGGATAATAATCACTGATAGAGCAAAACTTTTTGATAAATAATCATGGGTAATAAAAACTAAAATACATTTGCATTACTTTGAAATGGAGAAACTACTCTGAAATTGTGTTATTTTAGTTTTCTTTTTTTTATTATCCCATGTTTTCCCATTCATTCCGTAGATGTGACTCTTGAATAGTTTTTCTGACCTCCCAAATATGTGATGTTATAATGGATTTTGCGATGATCTGTCTAAATTAATAGTACAGTTCAAGAAACATCATTTTATGGAGACATTCTAATTGTTTTATTACTATTTTCTACCATATCATTTATACCGGAACTTTATGTAGTGATTAAAAAATGTTGGGGTGTAATTATAATTTCAAAAGTTCGCGAATTTATTGCAAATAAGATTGTCTCAAAAATGTCTCCAACCGAGTAAAATTTCAAATGATTAAAAGCATTTACTGTTAACCCACTCTTAATCGCTATGACCTTAATTCGAGATTCTCCAGAGGGAAAATACTAACTAGCTACTATTAATTTTCGCGATTAAGTTTTTTTTTTTTTCAATCTGTAGTTGATAGACACAAAAACTTTAAGAACTGGTTCGCTGCGAAAAATATTCGCGGATACGAGGTTCTTGTGAATTTTTCAAAAATTCATCGCAAGAGAATAAAAGTTGGCTAACAGTAATCATTGTGGACTTAGCAGAGTCAGTAAATATCTTGGCAATGATATGTTTACAGAAATTGGATTTATTTTACTCGTTAGTCGATTGATGAAAAATCGATTACATGCATATTTTGATAACTTTGTCTTTTCACGATGAACACTGGAAAGTGTTGAAAAGTTGTTTCAACATGATCTTTTTATCTTCATATTTTTATTCTTATTTTTCTATATTATATAACACATATGTTGAGTCACGTTTTGTCCGCCGTCACGTTATGTCCGCCGTCACGAAATGTCCGCCTCTTTTTCAGAAAAATCGTCACGTTATGTCCGCCGTCACGAAATGTCCGCCTCTTTTTCGGAAAAATCGTCACACTATGTCCGCCGTCACGAAATGTCCGCCTCTTTTTCGGATAAATCGTCACACTATGTCCGCTGCTACAAAATGTCCGCCTTTCTCCCCAAAAAATAGTAATATTATGTCCGCCGCCAAGAAATACCCCCCCCCCAAAAAAAAAAATCGTCACCCTATTTCTGCCGTCACGGAGTGTCCGCCGATCATCCTTCTCGTTATGTCTGCCCCAACAAAATGCCTGTCAAAGATTGAAAATAGTGTTTATTAATGACAACGGTTTGTCTTATCAAATTTGCTACACATGATTTCATTGAACTACATTGTTTCGATCAATTAATGGAGATTTGTTTAATTCCTCTTGATTGTTTACGGTATTTGATAATTTAGTGGCATGTTGTAAAAATGCAATTAAATTAAAATAAAATAAATAATCGGGTAAGAATTCTGATCAAATCCTGATTGACGAAATTTGAAGGGGGGAGAGTATTAGCATGTACATATAGGTACAGATTGTACATGTATACATTTCCTAAGGATTTCATTATATGTAAAATTTTAATTTCTCGCAAATACGAAATTTTTGCTGCAGCAGACAAGGATAAAGCACGTTTGATACTTTTCCAAAATAAAAGGAAATGCAATTTAGCCAATCTGGATGGGATGGGGGGGGGGGGGGGGTTTACACCTCCTTTGGGATATGCTAGAGTGAGTGAAAGAGATTCCGAATATTTGTTGTGTTTTAACATATGTACCGGTAATAAGCTCGTGATAGGCTACTTATAAAATTCAAATCCGCCACGTGCACTGTCTGCAGCTGGGACTCAAGACTTTAATTTGGTCGATAAGGCTTGTCAGACAGTCAATGACTGTAGACGCCTCGGCTCCACTGGAAATGTCGTTTCCCCCTAAGCACACTACAACGATGTCCGGGTTGTACCTCAACATCTTGGAGATGATATTTGGGCAGGGTACCTGTAAAGTGCGAAACGAAAAAGAAACGAAACGAAACGAAATCTACCGAAACGAAACAAAATCTACCGAAACGAAATCAAGACGAAACGAAACATAATCAAACAAACTATTGAAATCTGTGTTTTTCCCCCCAAATCAAGGTAAATCATGTATATAATTATATATATGTAGCTGCTTGTGGACTTTTTTTTTTGCTTCAAATAAAATTCATATGTAGGTCTTGCACTTGTTAATATAAAATTTGATTAACGAAAAATTATGCTCCTTTGTCAGTCTAATGATGTATTTACAGTCGTTTGGCCAGTTCCTAATAATTAGTAGTTCAAGGACTGATAATTAATAAATTCAACGGTGTAAAAATAAATTGATTTCTATGGTAAGAAGGCTTACTTATGAGTGCTTGAATTATGTGAAGTTTTGATTTTTTGCCCTCGCCTTGGTTTCGTTATCGTACTTGAAACAGTCGACATACTTAATCTGAATCACCGAGACGCGTAAGTCTGCAGAAAAACCTCTGTGTATACAAAAAACCACGTTCCATGTATCAAAAGTAAGTTTTATATGTCCTCTAAAATATGCTAAAAACTTGTCAAAAATAAAATATTTAGAACACTGTAAGATATTGAAATATTTTCGTGTTCTTATTTTACCATGTTCCAAATACCCATTTTAAACACTATTATAAATTCACTCTTCGTTGTTTTCTTCATTGTAAACGTGACTTATTATACCCCGCTGGAAAAACAGGAAGAAGGGGTATATAGTAATTGGATCTTTGTCCATCCATCCGTCTCTACGTCCGTCCGTCCGTCTAGCTATACGTCCGTCCGTCTGATATGCTATGGGGTATCCATTTCTTATCCGCAACCCCTCTTCTACCACTGAATGAAGTTTAATGAGGTTTCACAGAATTTAATAAGTCTTTCACAGAATCTTTGTTTAAGAGAATCAAAGTGCACCTATTTTATTTTTGGATCAGACACATAATTTGGGCTCCCTGAGAAAAACATAGATATTGCCATTTTTGTAACATTGGAAGGTATATCCATCTCTTATCCGCAATTCCCCTTATTCCACAGAATAAGATTTAATGATACTTTCACGGATTCTTTATTATATTGTGACATTGTTACCTTTTATTTTACTTTTTGATCTGACACTTATTTCGGGTCTCCCAAAGCAAAACATGAACTTTGTCATAAATAATCGTAAAAGAGGTGTGGGGTATCATTAAAATGAGCTCAGTGCCCACAGTGCCTCTAGTTTCTCTTCAACCTTTGGAAATACAAATAATTTATTGGTAAACAATTAATTTAACTTTTCTTAGGCATGACAATGGATAACGTCTGGGACGTATATTTTTTAATTTAAGGTTGAATTGAATAAGAATCTTTAGGCTATCCGGAACTCGTCGGCTTATTCGTAACTGGTAAAATGGACACCTATGGTAACTTGGAAATACATTTTTTGGAGGGAAGGCTGAACTTTTATGAAACAATATTTAATTCAACAATGCCTTGTTTATTTATAGCACCACCGAAGTTATACTAATTGGGTTTTGAAATCAATTACCGTGTTGATAATAAATGGGTAATATGGTTATAAATTACGCCTAAATATCCTCATCATGAAGTACGCTGGGAGTTCAATAATACTGCTAAACTATCTCATCATTATCGCTACTCCTCATTAAAATGTTGCGCGCTTATCAACCTTACATCTCACATCAATAAGACGATTGATTCTCATTACTATGGTGTCCGGATAGGGCCATTTGCATTAGCGCAACATCGCATTGAGATAAACGCACCGTCGCAATAACACACAACATGCTGTCGCGCTAACACATAACGCGCCGTCCCGTTAACGCAACTTTGCACAACGCGCTGTCGCGCAAACACACAACGCGCCGTCGCGCTAACACAACTTTGCAGAACGCGCCGTAAGCGTAAGCGTGACGGCGTGTTGTGTGTTAGCGCGACGGCGCATTGTGCAATGTTGTGTTAGTGCGACGATGTGTTGTGTGTTAGCGCGACGGCGCGTTGTGCAAAGTTGGAGCAAAGTTGCATTAGCGCGACGGCGTGTTGTGTGTTAGCGCGATGTCTCGTTTATCTGAACGCGATGTCGCGCTAACGCAAATGGCCCTATCCGGACACCATACATTACCGCTCCATACAGGAATGTGTAATTGATGACGCAGAAACTGAATCCTAAATTCTAAATATCTATAAATTGATCACAATGTTTCAAAGAAAGTTTGCAATCTAATTCAGTCTAAAAAATTCCCGTGTTTGGAGATATGATAAACAAAGCCCCCAGTAATGTGTCTTTAAAAGATAATAAGTGTGGAGAACACCTAACCAAATAAAAAACCTTTTTAAGTGACCAGGGAATACATTTCTTATGCATGACCATGTACGGTTCTTTTTACATATATAAAGCACGGACTAAAGATGTGCATTGTAGCGATATATGTACTCTTCTACGAAGAGGGTATGAATAGAATTAATAATTAACCCCCCCAAAAAAAATGTTTAAAATTTAAATTGATTTAACTTCAAATGGATATAAACAGACTGGTCGTACCCTATTTTCCATAATGTTATGTGTTTGGCGAGAATGGTACACTGTAGCTCCAACTGGAAGCTTGTTCAGGGGAAAGGGGCCTTACCATCATAAACTTTATTCCCTAACCTTATTTATGGGAGCCGCCATGTTTGGATCACGTGACTTGACGCCATAAATGCTGCTAAATGTACGTCAGCATAGGTTTAGGTTGCAAGTATTAAAGAGGGATGTCGCTCTATAGCCCAGTGCTTGATATGTATATAAGTAGATGTAGTTTCATTTGTACAGTACAGGATAGTGTTTAACTGCTGTTTTGTCAAGGCAGCTAATTATTGGTTTTTGTTAAGTGTTTTCCCTTTCTACTATTATATTAAGCATAAAGTTGCATGCAATCTTATTTTTCTTCAAAGTAATATAACCACTGCCTGCTGGTTCCATCTAACAGATGACTTTTCATTTCATATGTTATTATAGTCATAATGTTTTCTTGCTAATTTTTCAACACTAGATGCCAGGTCACTGTTTATCTACTGGCATATATGTTAATGTCATTTATTCCTGTGCTCAACCTCACCTTGGATGGCACAATGAGCTTGCCAAACTATGTTCGTCAATCACATTTGGTGGCATATTTATTTTTGTAGTGCCATCTTTTTGCTGTATACCTACTGTTTTTATATTTTTTGCAAATATTGTTTATCTGTAAATTTAGGGGATCAGTATTTTAATATGTATTTGTGCGATTACCTTTTGTTCTGATCCCCTATCATGTGATGTATATATTTTTTCTTATTTCGTCATTTTAATAAATGACATATTTCATCTCAACAATGGTGTTGATTTTATTTGAATTTATCACAGCAAAAACAGAGCTGCGGTGAGATTGTGCAGCATGAGGAAACATAAAACAACAATTATGTAAATAATTTCATTTATGTGTTGAATGCTGTTTATTTTCTTTGGTCTAAATGTAAGTAATTAGATGTTCTATTTTATTGTTCAAACTCAATGTTTTGATTTTTCTCCATTTGCTGGAATTCTCCCAGGCCTTTCAAGTGTCGGGTTCCATGTTATGCAATTTTCCCCAGTTTTTCTTTTTCGGCTGCTTGTTATGCAACTCCAAAATTTTCCATGGTCAAAGCAGACCCCTTTGCAGACAATCAGCCAATCAGAGTTGTCCATTATAATCACGTGTTTTGATGCTGTCTGTAACTGACCAGTCAGCACTGGGTCATTCTCGCTTTGTTGACGCTATCAATAACAGCAAAAAAATTGGCACACCCACCACCACCCCAGCTTTTCCTACCTGGCATTTATATGTTTTAAATTGATATACAAATTACATTTGACACATTGACATATTTACTTTTGTAGTGCCATCTTTTTGCTGTATATCTACTGTTTTTATACGTTTTGCAAATATTGTTTATCTGTAAATTTAGGGGATCAGTATATTAATATGTATTTGTGCGATTACCTTTTGTTCTGATCCACTATCATGTGATGTATATATTTTTTCTTATTTCGTCATTTTAATAAATGACATATTTCATCTCAACAATGGTGTTGATTTTATTTGAATTTATCACAGCAAAAACAGAGCTGCGGTGAGATTGTGCGGCATGAGGAAACATAAATAAGATTGCATTCAATTCCTGAGTTTCAGGAATTCTGAAATGCGTTCTACGTTCTCTTCCCATGTATTTTTTTTTCTAAAAATATATTACTGATTCAATTCATAAACAATTAACCATGTCAGAACTGCTTCTTCTTTCATTCTTGGAGCCAAAAGTTACCATCATGAAGAAAATATTAACACACCCCCACCCCCCCCCCCCCACCCGAACTAAGGATGCTAAAAACAAGAGTATGCATTGAATAAACTAACAGATGCATCAAAACAAAGTTTATAAGAAAAGGTAACTTAAGTAAGGTATTATTTCGCTTAGAAAAAATTATTTTTCAATTTTAGCCAATTTGTATAAAATTTTTATTTTTACATTTAAATGATAACATTATGCCATATATACATGTACGTTATCCTTTAATTATAAATACAAGTTGGTTAAAAGTGAAAAGTTGTTTTTTAATTCAAGAAATGATATTTAGTTAAGATAAACATGAAGAATGATAAATAGATAGCATTGCCGGCTTTGAGAACATTCGGCTTAAAAAGAAATCTGGAAGGACTTTATTTATTAAACAATTAGATGATGATAATAGAAAATCAATATAAATTCATCATCAATCTGTTTTAATTATTTTACAACATATATGCTGGTATTGTTTGTTTAATACTTACCCAATAATCTTCATTTTTCTTATCAACCTGTCATGTGGCGCAGCAGGGGTCAAAGAAAAAAAAACAGATACCTACCTGCGGCCAGGTGAGACCGCGCAACGCGTTCCCTCATTGGATGAAGTAAACACGTGATCATTTGAAAATTTAGAAAGGGACAATTCTGTATTGTTTTGTTCAAGTCAGCAAAGGCCTGGGGCCCGTTTTACAAAAGAACTTACGACTAAGACTAAGAAATTGAAAACATCATTTCTTAGAAAAAGATTAAAATAAGTTTGATATAAACATGATAAAGTTTATTAAAAAATTAAATGTCTATAAAATGTCTCAATTCTTAAAAAAGAAAGTGCGCACTCTTCGTGTTGGCGGACATTACGAGACGATATTTACAATCAGAAATATTGAAGGACATTTCTTAAAGGCGGACATTATGTGATCAGTGACGAGTTTACCGAGAATAGATGGACATTTCTTGGCGGCGGACGTAATCCGACGATTTTTTTTTCGGAAGAAAGGCGGACTTTTCTTGTTGGCGGACAATATTACGATTTGTTTTAGAAAGAATGCAGGCATTTTGTAGCAGGGAATATAATATTACGATTTGTTAAAAAAAGGCGGACATTTTGTAGCGGCGGACATCGTGTGACGATTTTTCTGAAAAGTAGGCGGACATTTCGTGACGGCGGACATAACTTGACGATTTTTTCAAAAAAGAGGCGGACATTTCGTGACGGCGGACATAACGTGACGGCGGACAAAACGTGACTCAACACACATATCTTAATTACAAGTAAAGGTTTCATTGTACGAAAAACTCAAAATTGAGACAATTCCTTTGAAAAACGCCGATAACCAGAACTACTTGAAATTTTGGAAAATCCTTGAATTCATACATATTTAATGTAGGGAAGTTTCATGTATAGTGTAACACTTAAACAAAATTCTTTTAAGTGGTTTAAAAAGGAAGGTATATATGAATATTTAATTATATTAAAACATTTACATTCTCTGTGTTTTTCTACTTAGCAAACTGTGAAATTGGTTTGAAAACCATGTTTGTGTACACTCACGCGTAGAATTATAAACAGAGAAACGTGTGCTAACGTGACGTCACAATGAGGCTACAACGACGTCACAATAAGGCCTCAGCGACGTTAGTAAAAGTACAACGATATAGGGCAGCGAGAAATTTAAATTTTGAGTATTATTTTTGGTGCTTCCAAATATGTAAAATGTAAATATAAAGAATGTTTTTAAGTTTAGAGTGAATTATTGGTGTGTGAATCACACAGACTTGAACGTAGGCATATTTTTCATGAATCGCTAGCGCACTTCATGAAATATGCCTACGTGACAAGTCTGTGTGATTCACACACCAATAACTCACACAAAACTTTAAAACATTCCTTAATTAAATTAAGGATTAGTTCTACGCAAATAATGAACCGATTCTTATCCGGTTGCAATCTGGAATTCATTAAAGCACAGTACATGTAATTATCTATTTTTCCCAATATCAATATCAAAGGTATTTTTTGCACCAGAAAGGACCTTTACTTCAATTTTTCTAAGTGCGAGTATGTACGGTCCCCCCCCCCCCATTAGCTATATGTTTGTTTCCTGTAAAAAGTACTTCTCGAGAAATTTTCATTCATGTTTAGAGCTGCAAAATTTGACCCATACCGGAAACCCAAGGCTTTTGAGCAGCGGGGGACCTTTTTTCATGCCAACATCTACTGCAACACAAAACTTTGGTAAAAATGTCTAATCCAAAGGACTGGTCTCTAAGTCCCCCAGTAGGATTCGAATGTGCTCTGTTAGGATCAACCCCTTACTCCAGGACTTAAGAGCAGGGCCTTCAAATTTAAACATTTAATCGACACCCAAGGTCATTGAGCAATAAGTTCTCTCTACCATATCAAAGCCTTTGTTGCCATAGATGTTTAAGGTCACATCCAAATAATCGGCCTAATTTGCTACCAACTGTCGAGCGCTTGGCTAAACAACAGTTGTTAATTACATTTTATGACTTAGATCAGATGTAGCCGTAATTGGGGCACAAGTCTGAATGATCATTGTGTAAGCATTCTTCCTACTTAGTTAATGTGATGGTCTAGATAAGGGTTGATATACATGTAAGACATGAGAATTATTATTCTTATTATTATTATTAATATTATTATTATTATTATTAATTAGAATTATTATTACACTACCCTTTTACTTAAGCTCCAGAATATTACAAGTATATTACCATTATAAGTCAAATATCAATTTGATATCGTACGTTCTATGATCGATAGAATGAACTTGTCCGTTTTCGGGGAACTTTTTATAAGTCAATCAGAGAGAGGCACCGGTGTTCCAAATTTCTCCTGTGTTTTGATTTTTGTTGCCTGCACTTAAGAAACTGAATTTTAAAAAGTATAACATTATTTCTAACCCTTACATGTACTTCTAATATCTTTTCTCTTTTTTTAAACATTCAGCAAATATTTATTACATTTTCTTTTGTTTATTCAGTATATTTTAATTTTATTCAAATATAATTTTCGTTATATTAAAGTTGATTCTTACATCTGTAATAATTTTGCAGAGGTAATTCATCTACTACTACACAATTTTTTATTTAATTCTTGTCAGAGAATTTTTTTTTATTTCTAAGGAAATGTATAGTAAGATGAATATTTGTTTTCTTTGACAAATATCTCATTATTCAATTTTCATGCCAATGTAAAATATGAACCATCGCTACATTTTTGTGGTACGTTAGAATTTACCTCTGTACATTATGTGATATGTTTATTTAAGTTTTGCAAACTCCCTGCATGTTACATGTATATGGTGAGTTAGACGAGTATTTCCTAAAGCCTTTTTTAAAATACATTGGATTACTGTATTAACGTACCTATATGCTGTAGTGCTATGTGTAAACATACAGTTTAATACAGTATTCTAATAACAGTATGATGTATACATCGAATCGTCCAGTCAGGAAAGCATCAACACTAAGTTTCTATGACTTTTTTTTATATAAATTTCTGACACAAGAGTAGCGGGACATAGACTCGATTATGCAATAGGATAGACACCAACATACACATCCACTGACAAATTCATTTTAGAATAAATATTTCCTGTGTGCAAAACAAGAATGCCTTTATGAGGAACAAACCATTGTTGAAGCCTTAAAATGAATTTCAGATACAATGTTGTGTAGAAGAAAAAATCACGTCCGTTTTTCGGAGTATTTTTTTAAGTCAATCACACTGAGGTAGCAATGTTCTTCGTTTTTTCTGCTTATTGTTTCTCTTTTTTTGCCTGTACTAAATAACGACTGATCAAAATAATGTAGTACTTGGAAGCAGTACTTAATATAATCTATATTGTAAAAACTGCCTTCATATTTTCCCAATATAACAAAAGATGGTTATTATTTTATTTATATTATTAATTCTTTTCATTTACTTCATCAGATGTGTCCCTGTAATAAAAAAAAATATTTTTTCGTTTTCAAATGTCTTGTGAATTAAATATTCTACTCCTATAAAAACCCATCATGATTTTATATTTTCATCCGATGAGAATATAGCCGCCTTGTAAACTAAGGATACGTCTAGAAATAGCAAAAATTGATTTATTTAGTTGAATGAATGACTAATATCATCATGTTTAAGATTTCCAGTTAAAAAGGAGTCCTAATGATTGTAGATTTTGTTACCAGTCTCAGCCTACTTTGACGAAAATATTTTCAGCATTGCTATTTTATAAAATAAATGTTTTAATAAAAGGCAGATATATCAGTTGTGTTTATTTTAATGAAATGAATATCTTAAGCTTTTTACTTAAAAAGCTTGTCTAAAAATGGTATATAGATAATATCAATAATGAAATTATTATATATGTACAATGTGGACATTAAGATGTTGTGTTCTTAAAATAATTAATGGTTGCATTGTTTTCAGCTATCCAGCTATTCTCCACAAAAAAGAAAACGGAAAATTAACACCCAGAAAGTCGTAAGCTCATACAAATACAGGATTATAAAATAAAATATAGAATCGGATGAAGAAGAACAAACAGATCTAAACAATTATCTAATATAAGAATCTTCTTTCCCTGTTTTCCGAATAAGGATACATTTGTAAGGAAGAGAACATAATTGAAAAACCTTCAAATATACTGCAGATACAGTATAGTGTAGAGGAAAATAACATGTCCTTCTTTTCGATGAATCTTTTTTAAAGTCAATCACAGAGAGACACCAGTGTTCCTGTGTTTTGTTTCTTGTTGCCTGCACTTTTTTAAAACCATCAGCAAATATTTATTTAATTTTCTTTTGTTTATTCAGTATATTTTAATTTTATTCAAATAATTTATTTAGGTCACATGAGTAAACTCAGTTGACCTTTTGCTATCTGTTTGCGTTCGCCGTCGTGCGTCGTGCGTAGTCTGTCGTGCGTTAATATTTGATTATTTTCAGCACAAAGCATCTATGGGTAAAGGGGAACAAAAACTGTGAATTTCATGATCCCTGCCTCCCTGGGGCCTGAGGGGTGGGGCCAAAACCACTAAAATTAATGCAATCTTTAAAAAATCTTCTTCTTTACTCCTGGACATTAAGCAGTCAAACTGTTTGCATTATTGTAACTAGCATTGAGTTCTCTTCCAGAATTGTGAAATTCATGGCCCCAGGGTCAGGGGTTCTAGTGTTAGGGCGGGCTACATAAGTATATAGTGAAAATGCATTATTTCCTTGAAAATTTTCTTCTCTGCTCCTGGGTATTAAAAAAACTAGCTAGTTATGATGAGCAAGAGTGCCTCTACCAAAATTGTGAATTTTCTGACCCCAGGGTCAGGGATTCTGGTGTTAGGTTGGGGCTCTATTGATTATATAGTGAAAATTCATGATTTCCTTGAGAATCTTCTTCTCTGTTCCTAGGTATTAAATAAACTAATTAAGTGTATAGTTATGATAAGCAAAAGTGCCTCTACCAAAATTGTGAATTTTATGGTCCCAGGGTCAGGGGTTCTGGTGTTAGGGCGAGGCTCTATTGATTATGCAGTGAAAAGTTACATTAAATCTTTGAAAGAATTTTTCTCTGTCTCTGGGTATGAAGCAGATGAATTACATATATGGTTATGATGAGCAAGGGTCCTAATCTTCTAGAATTGTTAATTTCAAGGCTTTAGGGTCAGGGGTACTATAGATGGGGGGGGGGGGCTGTACTTCTATACTGAAAATGAATGATTTGTTTGAAATCTGCTCCTTGGTATTAATCAAATATTTCTGAAAAGCAAGGTTGCCTTTTCAAAAAATGTGCAGTGTGTGTATCTAGGCCTAAGGGTCAGGGGTTCATGTGTGCTAAGGGCACTACTAATTATTACCGAATATTACTGATTAGTTGAAATGCATTTTTTGTTCCCCTACCCTGCCCATGGGTACTAAGTAACCAAGCTAAGCAACTGCAAAGTGTATTGTTATGATGATCAAGGGTGCCTCTTTCAAAATTGTGAATGCCATAGCATCTGGCTTAAAACATGAATCAAATTCAATTACTGGAAAGTTGTTGCATAATGCTCAGGTGACCTATAAGGCCAATATACTTTTTCGTTATAATAAAGTTGATAATTACATCTGCAATAATTTTGCACAGGTAATTCTTCTACTACTACACAATTTTTAATCTTTTTCTTGTAAGAAAATGTTTTATTTTTACTTATTTCTAAGGAAATGAATAGAAAGATCAATATTTGTTATATTTGTCAAATATCTCATTATTCCATTTGCATGCCAATGTAAAATGTGATCCATCGCTACAATTTTGTGATACGTTAGAATTTAGCTCGTTTATCTATGTTATGTATTAATTTAAGTTCTGCAAACTGCTCGGATGTTATAAGGTAACTGAGACTAGTATTTCCTAAAGCCTTTTTGAAATAGATTGCAATACTGAATTAATGTACCCTCATGCAGAGTATAAACATGTAGTTTAATTCAGTATTTTAAAACTAGTATGATGTATACGTCGAATCATTTAGTCAGGAAAGCATTAACCTTAAGTTTCAAAGACTTTCACTTTAAAATATCTTACACAAGAGTGAGGGGGCATATTCTCTATTATGTAATCGGATGGAGAACGTACAAATCTTTTGAAATATTTAATTTTAGAATAAGCATTTTCTATGTTCAAAACAAGGATGCTTTATGGGGAACAAACCATTATTGAAGCCTTTAAATGAACTGCAGATACAGCGTTGTGGAGAAGAAAAATATCAATAAATTGGATTGCTGCATTAACGTACCCTTATGCGGTGTATCGAAATACAGTTTAATACAGTATTATGTAAAAACAGTATTATGTATACGTCGAATCCTATAGTCGGGAGACCAGCAACCTTAAGTTTCTATGACTTTCTCTTATGAATTTCTTACACAAGAGTGAAGGGGCATATTCTGAATTATGCAATCGGATGGACACCAACATACACATCTATTGACATATCTAATTTTAGGCTAAACATTTCCTGTGTACAAAACAAGGATGCTTTAGGAGGAACAATCCATTATTGAAGCCTTTAAATGAACTGCAGAAACAATGTTGTGTAGAAGAAAAATATCACGTCCGTTTTTCGAAGTATTATTTAAAGTCAATCACACTGAGGTAGCAGTGTTCATTGTTTCTTCTGTTTATTGTTTCTTTTTTGCCTGTACTAAAGAAAAACGGATCAAAATAATATTTTCACCTTAATAAAAAACAACGCAGCTGGTTAATATTTTGTTTAGATTAATACCTCTCATTGACTTCAGCAGATGTGTTGCTGTAATAAAAAAAATATATTATTTCGTCTTCAAATGTCTGGTGAATAAAATATTCGACTACTACAAAAACCCATCATGATTTTGTCTTTGCGTCCGGTAAGAATAGAGCGGCTTTGTGAACGAAGGATATGTCTAAAAATAGCCAAAAACTGATTAGTTGAATAAATTTCATATATCATCATGTTAGTTATTTCCATTTGAAAGGACTCATAATGATTGTAGAATTTTCTTTTCCAATCTCATCCTAATTTGACTAGAATATTTTGAACAGTGCAATTTTTTAATTAGGAAAATAAATGTTTCAATTTCAATAAAATAGACAAAAAGAACTGTTTCATGATGAGATAAAGTATATTCCAAGAAAAATAAATCTGTTCCTACGTAAAATTCTAGATTTTTACAATGTTTATCGCTCTTCGCCTAAGCCAAGATATTAAAAAAAATGTACGTCACTTCTATCGGCTATAAATGTTCCCCTTTATGATATTTATATTCAAAGATGTACTAATGATTTGTTCTTAATGCTATTTCAACAATCTGGTCAATTACTATTAAAGAGAACTATATGTTTGGCCTTTACCTTATATTTGAAGTTTTCATCAAGGCAAAATTAATGTAGCATTGATCTCAATAATTTCTTAAAACGTTGATATGTTGAAGTCCCAATTCATTCATTGTTTAATTTCATGTTGGCGGCGTCCTTTTTTTCTGGCAGTTTGCCAAATAAAATCCACAAACTCAGCTATAAGCGCTAGGCATAATTGATTCCCAGATCTATCTCCAGGAATACGGAAATTTTAACACAAAGAAATGTGTCAGTTCGATCAAATGACTATAGAGCCATAAAATGATTTACTCCATCGAGTAAAAAAAAGATAAAAGTCTTTATCAATATTTAATATCGAATCAACAAGGATACAGTGTATTTGTATAAGTAAGAAAAAATGTAAGTGAACAATAAACAAGCTAGAAATGCATTTACATTATACTGAATTATTTTGTAAGTCACGCAGAGAAATCAGTGTTCTTTGTATGCTGTTTCATTTATGACTACACTGAATAATGACTATTTAAATCAATGTAGTCTTTTGACGCACTACTACATACATGTACAACCTACAAGGGGTAATCAAAAAGTTCGCAAAGTAATAGAATAACGTCCAAGAAAGAAATGATATAGGGTTCCAGGGTTAAAATTCTTTCATATTAGTCTTCTATAGTGCATCTGCATCTTCTGTCCATACCCGGATCACGTGATTTAAGCGTCCACACAACATGCGTTCTGTCACACATGGTTAAAGGTTTTTTCGATTCTTATATTTCTTTCTATGCAGATTTTATTTTGAAAAAAAACAGTTCTTTTGTCGAAAAATGCCAAATTATGCATTGTTGAATAATGATATCCTTTTCCAGATTAAGCATGGCAACATTCAAAACCTCAATCCTCTGTTTTTGAATCATCTTTTATACTAAGTGGATAAAGTATGCGTGCCTTCTTTTTATCATACCTGATATGTTCAAAGTCTTAAGTGAACGATATTTTATGGATTCAATAATTATAATATTGTAAAGATATTTGATTATATTATATAACTTTGTGAAATCCGGTAATCTGATTGGTCAATACGAAGTACTTATTTTTTAATAACGACCGCTGAAAGCGAATAATGACTCGCACGAGCTGCCTCGTTTTCACTTTCGCTTTAGACAAACATGGAAGTTCGCAAGTTGTAGGTGAGGAAAATTTAAAAGATATAGTGAAGAATTCTGAGACTGATAATACATTTAACAATTATAAGGATATCTATGAATATTTTTCGGGAATAATTATCACATCACACCATTTCATGGTTGAGTTCGACCTTTCCACTCGGCGAGCAGAGTTTTGACGCTGTTTACGCGATTACGAAGACTAAAGAAAATAAAGACAAGCATGCCATGCAACATCGTATCTTTTCTTAGAAGACATAGGTATTTATGTTTTTTCAGTGCAGTTCCCCTGCAAGCGTAAATGAGAGTGATTTTCAATCTGGGGGAGGGGGTACTCTGTGTTATTCGGAGATAGATACCTTGCGTCATTATTATGATATGGTTAAAATTTATTGCCGAAACAATTTCCTCTGAGTAATATTCAATAAATTCTGAAACTACATTCAACTGATTTATTATTAATACTATCTCTATAAATAACAGGATAATATACATTGCACTGATGAATTTGGGAAATAAATATTTATATAATATAATAAATATGGACTCAATGCACGGTCAATATGCATTTATAATGACCCAGGATGACAAATATTGACCTCAGATACATGAAGTATATCGACCTCGGGCTGGCGCCCTCTGTCGATATACTACATGTATCTTCGGTCAATATCTGTCATCCTGGGTCATTATAAATGCATATTGACCTACATTGAGTCCATATTTGTATAATATATCCAACTGTAAGTTAGCGATCTTTCTTATCAAATTGCTTTACAAAGAACACGTCTCTTCCCTCAGCTTGCTTTCACTGGACAACAGAACAAACATCATGTTCAAACATCCCTCTTACTTTTTAGGAATATTTTATTTTTAGTCACATTTTAAGAATATGACGTCACACACATGGGACAAAACATTTATTTGCGAATGCTATTTATAAAATATGTACATGACAATATGTGTGCTAAATGTCTTATTATCTGGAAGATAATCTTTCTTTTAACTATAAAGTTAGTATGCAAACTTTTTGAACACCCTTCGTATATTGTAGATAGTGTGTCGTGTTATTTCAAGCAATAAAGAAAAATTGCTCAGATTCTATTCATATTTGTAATGATTATTAGTGTCTTTGCAATAAACAATTACAATTTCACATCAAGTTAGTCGTTGGATAATATTCATCTATATCAGTATATATTTCTTTTTATTTTCATTTGTATTTGCTTTGGAAACTATAGATACATATAGAAGAGCAATAAAATTTAGAATATCGTCAACGTAATCCATACCTTTATAACGTAAGTCATTTTGACGTAGGTTACCTAGATAATACGATATGAAATAGTTTTATCCAGTCAGATACCACATTATAACAATTCAATTGTAATGATATGAAAAGTATTTTTTTTTATTCATTTGATAAATATGATTTTTTTGAAGGTTTTTCTCCTCGCTTTATTTTTTGTAAGTTATATTTACTCTAATCAGTAAAAGTATCTTCAGTAATTGTTTCATTATATAAGCAAGTTGATGTTACAAAATATGTTGACATTTACTTAATGAAAAGTTAAAATATATTCTTAAAGTAAAATGGAAATCAAAAACTTCAATAAAATAAAAGCATTATTTATTGAGACAACCTTTGATTTGGAGAAATACATGAGTTGGAATAATTTAAAGTAAAGTAATGGAAAGTTCATTGGTGGTATTTCTAGATTGTCTTAAACTAATGTGCAGATATGTAAGATATATACATCTGGCAACTAAAATTATGTTTTTGAATTCCTTGCTTAAATACAGATCCTTTTGATCATAGCGTTTGAAAGAAAAGTATGGTAAACAAATATTAATTCCTTCAACTTCTTTTATGTAATATTGATTATCTTCCAAAGGTTTATATCATAAATCACTACCATTCAAATATAACATAACACAGATGCGTGAAATTGTCATTTATTAGATGACAATAAGTCAAATATTTGTTGTACATAATGATTTACAAAACTCAAACTAAGGGAAGATCATCTGGCAAAAACTGACAGTACAAGATGTTTTATAAAAAAACATTGAATATGACAAAGAGATCTTAAGTTACTTTACAAAATATGTCATTAAAATTTTCAACAAGCTATCCAAAAATGATATTTTGATATTTACATGAATTATGTAATATAAAAGAGCAACACGGGAACAAAATTAGTATTTGAAAATACAATACTGCAATATGAAAAAAAGCAATCCCTCCTTAGACTGAAAGATCTAACTTAAACACCATTGTCCTGAAATACCAGCGTTCAAATGATAAACAAAACCTT
This sequence comes from Saccostrea cuccullata, assembly GCF_032062105.1. Taxonomy (NCBI): domain Eukaryota; kingdom Metazoa; phylum Mollusca; class Bivalvia; order Ostreida; family Ostreidae; genus Saccostrea; species Saccostrea cuccullata. The sequence goes on from NW_026918217.1 coordinate 43,298, forward strand.
GGGAAATGAGGAAACATTTCACAGATTAGACAATTATCATTATTTACCATAATACAGAAGTAAATTTGTGATTACCTTTATCATTAAACCCTCAGTGAGGAAAAAAAGAGCATATAGGGATTGCAAGAGAAGTTAAGGATTCCAAAGAGAATACGCACATTGGATGTGGATACTAAAAATATATTTGGAATAGAACTCCCAGAAAAATATTGATATAATCCAGCAGCGTAATTAAATATGCAAGAAATTTGATAGAAAACAAAAACTGTTAATATAATTGAAATAACAACTTTCAGTCTTCTAAAGATGTTGTTTCTAATAGAACTGCGTTTTAGAGCTTTAATCTTTTTGATATGTATAATAATGATTGCACAGATAGAAAGCAGGCCCCACAGAAAACGAATGATATAATAAGCAGCACTCTTAATTTCATATAGGTCAGGAGAATTTTTTAAAATAGTTAACAGCATTACTAATATGAAAGCTGTAAAGAGTGAAGAATAAATCCAAATCATTACAGAGCATGCCAGAACAATTGAGGGGGTGAGTTGTATCTTGCTCTGTAAGGGATGAACTGTTAATAAATATCTGATCATACAGAGGAACACAATGTGTGTACTTGAACAATTAAAAATTGTTTCCAATAGAAAACAAGAAGTTATGTACCAAAAATGTCTTTCTAACATATAAAATTGAACGTCAATATAAGAAAAAAAAGTCGAAAATTTCTGAAGGAAAATTAGGATGATATTTAGAGTATCAGACAATGCAAGGCAACTGATCGAAACAAATGTTGGAGAATGGAATTTTTTATAAGATAAGACCGTGCAAATGGTCACAACATTTCCTACAAAACCCAGTGATCCCATAATCAAAACCAACACCACTGTTAATTTTTCAAACCATTCCGATGTCCATTTAATGGCATATGAATCAAACAAAAAGAAAGACAATTTATAATTGTTATAAAAATCATAATAGTTTAAATAATCACCAAAGCCATTTTTTGTTTCGTTCTAGGTTCTATGTAGAGTTTCGTCAAATTGGGACAAATAAGAGATCCGAAATGCCCTATTGTGCGACTCTGTTTCTTCATCAAAATGAGACAAATTCAATTGGAAAGGTTCAGATGTTGATACCAAAATATCCCTCTTATAAAATGCCATTTCTCAACAAACTGTAAAAGAAGTAGTCTCGTTAGTTAATAGGAATACTACATTATTATTTTTAGCTTTAAAAAGTGGTAAAAATAAATACCAACCACATCCACTGAATTAAAAAGATCACATGCATTTTAGAAAAAAAATTCTTCTAAACATACCGTTTTTACATTAACTGGGTAACAGTGGTAAGGCGTGGTCCAAATTTAACACTGTCTTGTAGATGTTAGATGTCAGCTGATGTTAGCAAAAAAAAAAAAATAATAAAAACCAAGATCAGATTATTTACACGTAATATCTTCTTTACTGAGAGATCAGTTCCGAGAAAGGAATTGCTTCTGGTGATGAAATACAAAAGATGTCTGTGCATCACTAAGATTCTGTTTTTTTAATACTTAATATTCTTCTGTTTTTCTTTGACACTTCACATTGCTTACTAAGAAAATAAACGCTTCCACAGTCATCTCTGCATGTTTACGGAATCACTTTTACTTTGCTAGGGTAGTCCGGGGTACTTTTGACCGCCTCTGCTAGCATAAGGCATTCATTCTCGAGGACAAGACTGTTTTCAAAAGGTCTTGAAAAAGTTTAAAGTATAAAAGACTCTTTTCTTGTAAAAAAAATTCGTCTAAAAAGTTTATTGGACGGGTTTAAGGACAGATTATGCAAACATTTTTTTTTTCTTTGGAGGAGACTTAATATCATGTCACAAGTTTAGAAAAATTGATACGCAGCACTGTTAAGGCTAGAAAAAGGGGGCGGGACCTAACTTATACGGGAAAAGGTTACTGCGACGTCACACAAAAAAATGACTTTTATGCATTCCTCATGTTTCTTGAAAGTGAAATAATTTGCAATTTTTAACTGTATTAGCAAAATAAACAACAAAAAACTTATCAATGCATTAACAAAAGACGCTAGCTAATTCCCATAGAGCTGGTTTTAAACAAATCACTGATCACGATGAACTTGTCAATCATGACGTCATTTTGGTAAAAATGACGTATTTCATGTACTGTGAGAGGCAGATTTGGGAATTATTTAACAATGACAAATGTATTCTATTATAAAACAGAATATTATTTACAGGTTTTAAATAGGCTAATAATACCAATGTATATCCTATGTTTAGTGCGATTATTTATTAACTATCGAGAGAATGTATTTGAATAATTCTGTTGTGTTTTTATGTTAAGGTTAGGTATATTTTACATCGAGGTGCCTCATTAAATCTCTCTTTCGCAAGGGCATACACTAAATAAATCTTAACCATTTTTTGAATATAAATAAAGGATATGTTCCTTAACTTGAAAAGTGCTGCTGCATTCTTTAAATCGAGAGCATAACTTTATAAGTACACAAAATATTTGATAAAAGTCAAACATATTTCGACATGGGCATATTTACTTGAAGTTTTAACTTTTAAAACGCGAATTCTATTCAAAGCAGCAGCACTTTCCAGAAAGTACAAAGTATGCAAAAACAATTAATAGCTTGAGTTTTTATTTTCAAATAGGGTATGCCCTTGCGATATTGAAATTTGTTAATGGCCTACATTCAGTACACGTACTATGCATTTATCGCGTGACCGTCCATCGATGGGACCAAACTTCATACAGTACAGAGTAGGTTATACTATGCTATTTCCATAAGTATTTAAGTTCTGTGATAATAGAACAGCTGAATAAAAATAAATTCAGTTTTAAAAACAATTCCCGTTTTTGCACTTCTATTTTCCGTTGATTTCTCATAGTAAGCCTTAACAGTGCTGCGTAATTCTTTTAATTTTTTCTCCTAAGAATTGGAAAATGAAATAGACTTGATAAAATATGAATAATATTTCAATATAATTACTAATATTGACAAAACACACTCAGTACAGGTTCACAGATGAAAACAAATCTCAGAATATGTTACCTTGATGCTACGTACGCCTCTGCATGTGGTTTAAAAGTCCAATCTCATTTTGTTTCATTGTTAATCATATTTATTATAATGTTAGCTATAAAAATACCAGAAGATTAAACTTGTATACATTACATGCATATCCTCTTTACTGAGAGTTTAGTTTTAAAAAAAGATACTGCATACTCCCTTTTTGTTATCTAATACAATAAGTGTTTGAAATCAAAAAGAGTTTTAGAAGAAAACCGTAGATGTTATATACTCTCTCTTTTGCACAAAATAAACCTTCGTATTCGATACTAAAAAAATGAACAAAACTTTGTTATCTATACATGTTCGTTAAATCATTAAAACACTTTGCTAGGGTGGATCCGTGTAATTTCGATAACTTTGCTGATGTATGAAACTAAAAAAAAACACGACCGTTTTCGCAAGGACTACAGTACTTTTGAAATGTTCAATTTATCAAAAATTTTATCGTGAATTTTTCCGACTTAAGAGTTTTAAATGCAACTAATTAAAAAAAATGACTCAAAATTAATTGTATGAGACGGGTTAATTTCTGCCAACATGGGTATAATTTCAACCATAGCATACATCGAAAAGAAAAATAACTCTTTCATAGCAAATACACTCTTCCTCATTTTTGAAAACTTAGTTCCGCAGAAATCTTTATTTAGAAAAGAAAATTTTCTTGAATGATTCAGTGAAAAATGATAATTCAAGTATGCTGTTGGTTTCAGCAAAGAAATGGGTTGGATTTTTAAAAATTATTTTATTAGTACTCTCAAAGACATCCAAACAAATAAGTTATTCTTTTTTTTATTCTTCATTCTGTATTTCAATACATGAAATCTATATAATTATGTTAATAAATAATTTTTCTCAGATTCCAAAATAATATTCTCTTAAAATCTAACTTGTTTAAGGTAGTCCAATCCTCAGGTTTATAAAATTAGGAGTTAAGTAATCTAAAATACTCATAAAAGTGTCTCTGCATCCACAAAGTTATGTAAATTTATCCACAGTATTTCTTTAAAATTAAAAAAAATAAAGTTAATTGTATTATATAGGGAAAATGGTCAAATCTCCAATAATTTTGCAGAAAAAGCGAATTGGAATATCAGCAATGCATTTTGTAATTGCAAATTGATCAACAAATATATTTTAAGTTAAAAAACGATAGGTATCCAGGCATTCAGAGAAATTGCTTTGATTTTATTCATATTTGGTATGTTTCGTCTTCTATTTCCGTCGTGTATTCAATAATACATAGTGTAAAAGGCTTTTGCTTTCATTGAAAGACACCACAAATCACTTTATAATTTATATCATGCTCATAAACATTGGTATTTAAGGCTGGATTCAAGAAAATGTTATTTCTATAAAACTGTATTAATTTTTTTTCTTTTATAGGGTACAAATATCAACTTTTAGAAGATTTTTTATAAGACTTCCAAAAACCTTGAATCTTATATAGATGAATAAAATGAAAATTGTTGCTTGAAAAAATTTGATTTGTAAGCTTCATTTTGATGGATTTCAAATAAAATATTAATTTTTGGAGTTATACTTCCTGGCTGAGGATCGGATATCTTTAATATCTTTTTTAAGGACGCGATTGCACGACGTCACGTAATCACGTCATTTTGGTGAATAAAAAAAGAATGTTTGTTGTAACTATTTCCGGAATAAGGAGCGTTATATGTTTGCGCTCATGACAAAAGGGGTTTATTTTTCTAAAGTAGAGAAAGTATAAGATATTAAAGATTGTTACGATGCACTGAGAGTGTTGGTGAGTGTTGATCATATTTTTTATCTACGTGCACGTTTTACGATTTGACACGTCTATCTATTGTATATCTCTGAACATTGAAATATATTTCATTAAAAATAAATTTGATTTATATCTTGAGGTTTATATCTCCATCTTAAAATTAGAATTTTATTTAAGATTGTTTTTTATCATAGGATCTACATCTATGTATAGATAATTTCCAATAAGAGATTCAGTCTGCGTGATTTACTAGATACATGTATAAATATTGATGAACGAAGGCGATTTCGATAAACGTGTTACGGCTAAGACCACTTATGCCTAGAAAACATATCTTTAAAAAAATTTTGCAGAGGATTTTGTTTTCTCCTACAAGATCTTTAGCATTTTCAGCAGTGACATCGACCGTGTACATGGTGTAAACATTCAATCATCGTCGCACATATATTGTAAACGATTGTTGTAAAATGTTTTATGCGTCGTATTGAAATACAACACACTTCTTCTGAAAGAATACCAGGGAAGATATGTACATAAATAATAAAAGAAACATATGAACTCATCATGCTTATGGGAATACATTTGAAAAATGTTGTTTGTTTTTTTGTAAATCACATTGACATGAACATAGATGTTTCACTCCAGCATATATTCATCATATAGCGACGGAAAGTTATTTCAATCAATGATTATTTTTTAATCAAAACAGTAGAGCTATAGTTTTGACGTCAATTGTGTCATTATGACGTCACAATGGAGATAGCGCTCACTCATGTAAGGAGAGAATAGAAGTGTACTTACTTGAAAAGAATCGGAAGGAAAACTTTGTAAATGTGAATATTTCGAATTACTATAATTTGGCCAATAAGATTATTTATGGATCGATGAATACATTTATTTAAAAAAATATATAATGCAGTTACAAGTTTTATAAAATAACCTCTTTTCATTCAATGTGTTCAAATGTCTGACACCCCCCCCCCCCCCCCCCCCGATTCCGGGTCACTAAGAAGAAACATTGCTGAGTGTTCAAAGCATGAAGAATAAGGCCTTTGAGAACTGTCCACTGGTTTATATTATCTATTTATACTGATATAGTAACAAAATGAATTTTTTGGAGAAGAAAAACTGATTTCGAAAAAAAAAAGTTACTTCGTGACCACTGTCGGTGTTAAGTAAATCATTGTTCTTCACATATAAAATGAGCATCAGCTGCCAGATATTCAGAGAAAAAGTATTTATTTATCTATACATATGGCCTTTATTGTCTTTAAACAGATTATGCATATTTAAGGTCCAACAACAATCCATCATATGAAAATCTGTGAAATCATTTAATGTTCTAGGAGGGGGGGGGGGGTACGGTAATGTGTGTAGCTTCAAAATTAATCTGATTACCTTACTTCATATTTTAACCATAAGTCACTTATAATGACTAGTACAGCATATATTAGTTCTGGGAAAATTCATTGGGAAATTTTTCGTCTAGACGTTAAAAACTGCTATTGAGGTGAAAATATTACTGCAAATTTACAATTAATACTTCCCCAAAATACAATGGCATTACTACATTTATTAATAGTTTCCGAAACAATTTTATTTTCAATAAATATAAAGCATAATATTAAATATATGCAGGAAAATATTTAATTTGCTTCAATTTTGTTGCGTGTATGGCATTATAAAACATTCACCTCATAAAATCAAAAGATTAAAAAATGGTGGTTACCATGGCAACCATAACTTCCTTATAAGCCTGATGACCATGCTTGATACTTTGATATAATGGTTTCATTGACATTAGGAACGGTTTTTGTAAAAATGAGAAAAATTCATTGGGCAGAATTTTTTCACGGACCCGTGCAATCCTTTCCTTAATCGTCGTATAAGAAAAATTCGATAAAAGCACAGATTAAAAATTGTACATATAATTTTATTATGTTTATTCACCATTAGACATATGTTTTTAAACTATTGTAATTCATTGCCAAAAATTAACATCAACAAAACGTGCAAGGTGTACAATTAAAAGATTAATGAAATCTAAAAACAAATGTCAATATTATAATTGTTAGGCAATTAGTATCGATAGGACTTTGCTGTTGAATACGTAAATAAAAACTAGATATGTATATATATTTTATTTTAATGAAATTAATATCTAAATACTTTTACTTAAAAAGCTTATCTAAAAAGGGTAGATATATATTATCAATAATGAAGTAATTATACATGAACAATGTAGAAATTTAATGGAACATTTACCATCCGGAAAGTCATCAGTTCTAACACATGAGTGAAGTGCATAAACTGAATTATGCCAACGGATGTAGAACAACATAAAGATCTATTGAAATATTTAATTGTAGAATCCTCTTTTCCTGCTTTCAAAACAAGGATACTTTTACGTGGAATGTGAAATAACTGAATAAAAAATAAGCCTTTAAATGAACTGCAAATAAAAACAACAATGGAAGAAATAATATCACGTCCGTTTTTTCGGATATGTTTATTTAAGAAAATCATACTGAGGAACCTTGTTACTCATGAAAAATGTCCTTTATGTTCCTTAGTTCTCCTGCCAAACGACTGAGCTTGTTTTTTGATAAACAGGCAAAAACAAATAACATCATGCTGAAGTGAAATATGTCATTTATTAAAGTAAATGACGGAAAAGTAAAACACATTTAACAAATTGGGGGTCAGAAAAAGGAGGACTCAAATATAGAGTATTACACATCTTAGTCAAAATATTACACAATCTGACCCCCAGCACCATAATGACATTGTAACATGATGTACATAGACAAAAGGGGGGTCAACCAGACTACAATAATAATTCCAACCCTGTAATCTTTCACAAGGTACAATATACATGCATTTTAAGTTGACCCCCTTATAAACATCATAAGTTTGGAAGACATATACAAAATGCTCTAAACTGCTGCCTGTCATCAAAAAAGGTGGGAAAACAAAATAACAAACAGCCACAATCCAATCAGAGATTGGATCCACCCACCCAAAGGCGTCTTGGCAGGAGACGCAAAATTCCTCAACAGGATGATTAATACAAAAGCATTTAAACATCTTCTTTTTTTTTTAAATTGACATATACTCAGTTCAAAAGACAATACAATAGTTATTGTGAACAAGAAAAAGAAACATCCAATAAGACTGAGTGAAAACATTACAAAGGGCAAAACATCAAATAATTTTAAAAAGTGTACAAAACACCTGTCTGTAGTAAATATTAACCAGACAGCAAAATGGGAATTTATATTCATGGACAATGACCTTGTCAACTGCAGACAACTTCTGACCAGTCAACAAAGTTGTTAAACTTAAACCATTCTGCATCAAATATGCCTCTTGACTGCAGACAAATTCTGACCAGTCAACAAAGGTATCAACCATACACCATGCTGCAGTCAACAGAGTTGTTAAACTTACACCATTCTGCATCAAAATGTGCCTCTTTACTGCAGACAACTTCTAACCAGTCAACAAAGGTATCAAACAAACACCATGCAGCCTTAAAGTGCCTCTTAACTGCAGGCAACTTTTGTTCAGTCAACAAAGTTGCTAAACATACACCATGCTGCATAGACATAAAAATATGCCTCGTGACTGCAGACAGTTAACTTCTGAAGCAGTCAACAAAGGTGTCAAACATACACCATGCTGCATAAAATGTGTCACATGACTGCAGACAACTTCTGACCAGTCAACCGAGATGTCAAACTTATAAAAATGTTCCTCTTAACTGCAGACAACTTCTGACCACTCGAGAGGAAAAACAGATTACCAAACTGAGGGTTTAAATTTGTGAGGATAGGTATAAGGAACCAACAGACAACTTCTGGCTTGGCTTGGCGGAATCAAACAATACAGATAATGTCATACATATGGTATAACGCTCTGATATACTATTGGTAACTGATGTCAGCAAGAGACATTTCAAATAAATTAATAAATACTGTGTATATTTAAAGTAATGAAACTGCCTCAACACGTATGGCCCCGTGCTCAGTGACATATAGCATAAACAAAGTGGTATAAATTCCTTAACACGTATGGTCCCGTGTTTAGAAAATCTTCCATTTACAACATGTGACCCATTAAACACGTATGGTCCCGTGTTTAGAAAGTCTTCCATTTACAACATGTGACCCACTAAACACGTATGGTCCCGTGTTTAGAAAATCTTCCATTTACAACATGTGAATAACTGAACACGTATGGTCCCGTGTTTAGAAAATCTTCCATTTACAACATGTGAATCACTAAACACGTATGGTCCCGTGTTTAGAAAATCTTCCATTTACAACATGTGACCCATTAAACACGTATGGTCCCGTGTTTAGAAAGTCTTCCATTTACAACATGTGACCCACTAAACACGTATGGTCCCGTGTTTAGAAAATCTACCATTTACAACATGTGACCCACTAAACACGTATGGTCCCGTGTTTAGTGAAACATTCCATGTACAAGATGATCTAACTATTCAAATACATATGGTCCTGTGTTTAGCCAATATCTATTACATGATGTAACATACTAAACATGTATATGGTCCTGTGTTTAGTCAAACATTTCATGTACAAAACATCTACTTTCTAAACACGTATGGTCCCGTGTTTAGAGAAATATTTTTATATACAACATGATGCAACAACTTAACACATATGGTCCTGTGTTAACTGAGATATTCCATATACCAAGTGATGCAACTTTCTTAACATGTATGGCCCCATGTATAGTGAAACAACATTGCATACAACAATCGAATGCATAAGCTTAAAAGCATCATCAATAGAAATTGCAGGGTTAATAAGCATGTATTTTTTCCTGCATGACAGTAAATCCTCATTAGGATACCATTATGCTACAGTAATTTGCATTTGTCAAACGTATGGTCCCGCTCGACGGCTACTGAGCTCTGCAGAGATTGATTATAGAGATGATCCATGAACTGTGTTCACCCTTTGTTTCATATTTTGTAGAACAACTACTATAGAAGATATGATTTCACAAAATGTGTTTCTTTTAAAGGACCTGTGATTTTACCATTTTCTTTCTTTTTCCATCTAAAAATATATATATTAATGATCCTATGATCACCCTAAGTCTTCTTTGATTTCTAGAAAGTTTTATTTTAGGTAGTTTAGTACTATCTGACATAAAACTTGTAAATATCCCTCTGATATGACTTTCAGTTTACTAGATCTTGATCAAAGCTTTGAAATATTCAAATGAATCTCTTTATCCTGAATGAGGTTAGTTTTTAGATTAAAGATTTTTTTTTTTTTTTTGTGTGTGTGTGTGTGTGTTTTTTTTTTTGTTTATGCATCGGTCAATTGAGTTAGAGTGATTGGAATTTAAAATTTTGGGCCCTGCTGCATATCTCTAACCCCTGTTTCAGAAGAATTGACTAAAGTTTGCTTCATGTACTGATAAAAGACATGAAGTGTATAAAAATCATTATTTCAAAATTAGGATATATATATATATATTTTTTACAGAAACTATTGAATTAAGTGAAAAACCTTTTTATCCTGATATTATCTTACTCAATGGACTTGTTGACAGAGCAGTCCCCAGAAACATGAACAAATACATCACCCAAACTTAAAGTGGCTGTTGCCACAATACTTTGCTATGTTGAGGCAATGTCCTTGGTAATGGGCACTTGTTTGTCCACTGTTGTGTTTTCTGTGCATGCATATCTGATTTCTGACTGTTGTTTCCACATGGCCCATATAGTTTCTGCAAGTGTTACCCAGTGTGGATAGTGTCTGTTTCTAATTTGGTGGGATAGGTAACTCTGGAAAAATAAAAGTGTAAACTACTATCCAGTATATAATATTCATTTTTTTTTAATCAAGTGCTCTGATCTAAATCAATATTTTAAGCCATGTCCTAACCCACTGAACAATCAGAACATGCAAGATAAATTCTTAGAGAATGACATAATTATTTTACTTTGGGTATTGCACAGCTGCAATAAATCAACAGGGAATAACAGGTTATGTAAATTCCAACATGAGAATATGTCTACATATATGCAGCATAAATTATTCTCATTATAACATTATATTACCAAAAAAGCACTTCAAAATTTGCATGTCATAATATACTACCATGCAGGTCTTGCACAAATCAACAAACACAAGTGCATTATTGTGCATATGGTCCTGCACAATCCAATAAAATACATGTGTATATGGTCCTACACAAATCAACAAACACAAGTGCATTACTCTGCATATGGTCCTGCACAATCCAATAAAATACATGTGCATATGGTCCTACACAAGTCAACAAACACAAGTGCATCTGATCCTGCACATTTTTCCCTCCAAAGTTTAACAAAATTCATGTGTATATGGTCCTACACAAGTCATCAAAAATGTGTGCATAGGGACCTGCATGAGTCAACAACTTGCATGTGCATATATTGTACTGCACAAGTGACTAAGTCAACAAAATACATATGCATATGGTCCTGCACAAGTGACTAAGTCAACAAAATACATGTGCATATGGTTGCGTACAAGTCAACAAAACAAAATGTATGTCAATTTGGCATAATTATGTATGGTTCTGCATGAGTCGACAAAATACATGTGAATATAATTCTGCCCAGATCAACAAAATGCATGTGCATATAACCTTTCATGAGTCAAAAGGTAATACATGTGCACATGGTCTTGTCCATGTCAACAAAATACATATGCATATTGTTCTGCACATGTCCACAAAATATGCGTATATGTTCCTACAAGAGTCAACCAAATGTGTCAGTGAAATGAATGTGAATATGGTCCTTCACAATCATAAAATACAACATAACGTGTAAATCAGTCATGGGTTTGCATGGTAAACATAAGTAGTGTATGTGGACCTCACTCTACACTAATTCTCAGTAAAAGGTCACCTGAAACTATGGTGTGCACCCTTAGCCACAATACTATATCAGCATTAAATCATGTAAATCATTCTACCTATATACAAGCTGTGCCTATGACCTGCACAGTTTATGTGATAAATGTGTATGTGGTCCCATGTACACTATATCTTGATTCAACAATTGAAAATTTGAATCATACACGATTTGTGTACCCATATAATGACAATATTTTACCAACATCATATAGGCAACTAGCTCCAAACAATATTTTTGGCTCCATGAACAACTTGAGTAAGCTTGAGTAAGATCATTCATTGTTCAAACTCTTAAAAGGAAAAGCAGAATTTGTTACCAAGTATAATACTTGTATTGGTAAAAATATTGCAAAATTATATAAGGAACCAAAAAACTTTAGCCTTTAATTATGAGCTAATTAACTTAATTTTAATGGATAACACATGACTTCATCAGAAGTACTGTACTATACTGGCCTGTTTTATACTGGGAATGCAGGAGTGTAAAGTGAATACTACATCAGCATCAATGGAGATCTCATAACTTGTTAAAAGGTAACAGTCGTCACTGCTGAGCTGTTTATATTCACTCATCAATATCTGGTTTGTGTAGATGATTCTGACATTCAAGTCCTTGAAGAAGTGAAAGGTTTCCACGGTGTGATTGATAAAATCTCCAGGCCTGATCACGGTGTTAGGATTAACGATGTAGGTGAATCACTGACGGCCAGTTGCAAAAACCTCCCGGGAAAAAGTCTATACACTGTCAGGTCTATAATGTAATTGTATATTATTGTTTACAGCAGAGACCTACAGCGAAGGATCTATGTTTACAGCTGACATAGTTCATGTAAGAGTTTTCGGGATCTCGAGCCCGACATTATTTACTACATATTTTACACCACTGTAGATACACTGACACTGTTTATCGATCGTTTACCAAATTTACTTCAGTTGACCATATTATTCCCCAGACGACTCGTAGTAATAGAATATCCATGTAAGAATCGCATGTAAAGTATTTTGGTCGTCCTGAATTGCGACTTTCTCAGCATGCTTAATGCCCGCATGTAAATTTTACAAGGCCGATTTCGCAACAAAAACTCACTTTACAGACGTTTTTCTGCAAATAACAAGCAGATCACATCGTCCGAAATCTTCAAAATGGCATCACAACAAAAGTATGATTTTCTTTGGGAAATATGGTATAAATTCGAAAAATTCAGCAGTTCAATAAACCATGCTTTCTCGTTTGGTAAACGGATCAATAATGATCACGTGGAAAAGGGTAAAATTAGTTCAAAAAAGGAACCGAATAGCTACTTAGTATAAAACTAAGTCCAACACAGACACTGTTTTATAATAACATAATAAAACAAGAACATGTCACATAAATGAAATTATTTGCAATAATTACTATTTTTTTTAATATGTTCTAAATAATAATAAAACCAGTGTATTCTTTGGAAGCAGTATAACAAATAACCTGTCCTGTGAATACTGCCTTCCATTTTTCCTTTCTTTTAAACAATCACGAAAAATTAATATGATATCGTTTATATCTTATATTTACTTCATCGAAGACGTCTCTGTAAGAAAAAAATACCTTCACTCTCATTATGTCTGAGAGAAATTGTTACTTTATAAGTTCATAGGAATATATTCTTTTTTTCAAAAAACTAAGTGGATATCTGGAATAAGCAGTATGTGTTTGATGAGTCGAATGCATCAATTTTCCATTCTTAACATCGCCATGTAAAAGACGTGTCGTAATTAAAAAGTACCACAATTAATGTAGATCTAAAAATAAGTTTATCCAATTTCACAAGTGATTTGGAACACAAATTCTGTACTTGAAACTAAATCGAAGGAAATTAATGTTTTATTATACGATAAAGGAATATGCTATGGAAAGTTAATCTACCTTGAAGTTACAGCGTATCTTTTTCACATTGTTTACGGTTACTCAGCAAATGTGAGGTATCAAAGAAATTTAAGGTCACCCTTTATGATATATTCATCCACAAGGATCCAGTGGGTTTTCTGCCTTATTTCACTTTATAAATCTGGTCATCAGTTAATAGTATATAGCTCCATTGATGGGTCTTATATATTGAGTCGAAGTCTTCATTAAAACGCAGAAGACATGTTCACTTTTTTTTACCAATCTCAATAATGGGTTTCCTGTTTTATATTTTGGAGTTTCTTTTGTTTCATTGTTTCATTATATGTTGGCTCTTTAGCCTTTACTTTTACTGGGTGAATACATCCAAACACAAAAACTTGTTGTAGGTGCATTGCATCTCTTATTCCAAACGTTTATCGTCTCCGGGAATTCGTCGGGAAATTTCTAAATTCCAATATTCATTCTGGATTTCAGTAGCTTACAAATCGTGCTACATGTATAACATTCACAATATAAAATTTAATAAAACATTTCTTTAGATTTTTAAAAGAATTCCAGATGCACAATTTTCAGATAAGTGAATTTGTTCCCACTTAATACTGCTTAGATTGAGAAACTATTGAATTAATTCCTTTCCTTATAATTTTATTTTCTTTCATTAAGTATAAGATAACGAAGATTGCCCTACAGAAATGTCTTCGAATGGTGCAAAATTTAAATGTCACGTCAGACGGATCGATAACTTTTTTCACACAAGTCATTGTGAAGTACGAAACTCAATTTGCACAACATAGTACTATTTTTTATCCGATGAAACCGTATCATAACCTTATTATTTATATGATGATATGAAATTTATCATTCTTCATTCATTTTTTTCAAATATTTTTTTTGTTCGTTTAGTACGTAATTTCTTTAACTTGTTACTTTTGATTTCCTCCTGTACGAATGAAAGTATGTAAATGATTATCTAAAATTAGCTCACTAAACAAGCAAAGTAATTTAAAAATATATAAAAATTTACATAATGTTACATGAAAGGAATTATCCTTTTTTTTTACAGTAAAGGTAAATAGAAAACAAACAATAACAAAAATAAAAAAAAATGCTACATTTATTGATCAGACTTTATACAAATAAATGTTAATAGTTAAGCAATGGCGAATTCAATGTCAATATATCTAGGTGTACTTTAAACAGTCTGCATATAGAGTTTAGGCTACATGTATCTACATCGAACGTGTAGAATTGTGCTTTTAAATTCAATGATTAATTTTAATACAGATTTGTAGATGATTCATTTTAAAAGTGTCAATCAAATCAAATTAAAGTGACTGATTCAACTGTTTACTTCTTTCAAGATTTTGGTTACATTCATTTATGAAACAATCTGTGAACAAAAGAGTATACATGTATAATGATTACAAGAAAAATTTGAGAATCTGAAGAGTGTTGCAATACGTAATATGTATGCGTGAAAGATCAAGGTTATAGAACTCTCCGAAGAAACGAAATTGAAATACAACATAGCAAGGTCAACAAGAATGTAGGAGATCTGACAGAAAGCAAAAACTAATAAAATAAAGGAAATAACAATGTTCATTCTCTTGTTAATACTGTTTGCTACAGAAGCATTTGTTAGAGCTTTCAGTTTTTTAAGATGTATAATAATGATTGCACAGAGAGAAAGCAACCCCCAAAGAATACGAATTATAACAAGCAGACTCATTGTTCACAGAACAATAAGAGGTCTTTCCACATTCTCTGAATTTCTATTTTGTTTTATATCTAATCCTAAAATACCAAAGAAAATGGCTTAATCGGGCCGACTATGGTTTTATTGTGTGAAAACTACAATAGCGAAACTCTTCATTTCTATACCATATATAACTGACATTAACTTCAGTGTATATGCAAAGTTTGGGGGAAATCTACCGTCCAGGTATTTTTGAGGGACCGTCACAAAATACAGGTACATTTACTATAGGATTATGCAAATAAACAATAGACATTTTGTTCAACTATAATATTTGATGAGTAATACTATATTATACCTTATATGTAAGAAACACAAAATTCTACCGTCTTGTTACCAGAGGGGGCATCTCAAAATGCAAAAAATCAGCAAATTTAACTCTTTTTGTAGAGTATTACAAAATATGAAGTATACAATAGATTCACATGAAAACATGATAAAAATATTGGAGATACTCTCAAATTTATATGTTTTAAATTTCAAAAGCATATGTTTATAACTTTTTCCTTAATAATATTTTATTACCCCTTTCTTTAAGAGTTACAGATTATCATAACGTCAAAAACACACTGCAACGACGTCAACTTACCTATCAATTACAAAATGGGTAAAAAAAAAATTAAAAAAAAAAGTTATATCAAATTGTAATTACATTTTTATACCTATGATTTCTTAATTTTGTTTAATTTTAATAATTAAGCAAAAAATGTTGCATTAAAACCGTAAATACGCTTCATTTTACTATGGTGCGAGAAATATTGCGCAATGGAAACTGTAGTCGGCCCCCTTAAAAGATAAAAAAAAAAAATCTAAAAAAATTGAAAGAACCTTGACCTTGAATAATCTTAAAGGTCAATGGTCATATTGCAATTGACCCATGCCTTTACGCTTTTCGTTCTAAAGTTATAAGTTTAAATATTTAGCGCAAAGAAGTTAAAGAGCAAAAACTCATATAAGGGGTCATAAGATGATAGATCAAGTTTAAATGTAATTCCATTTCAGCGAATTTGTTGTGACATTTTCTATTTTCAATGCAACCAGATTACACTTGCCGGAAGGGATTGGAATTACTAGTAGAATGCGTGTTTCATTGTTTTAACACACGTAGACTCAATATCTTTTATTTCTTTCTGGGCCTTTACCATAAAAAACGAACTCTATCTTGAAGCGCAAAGCGGCTTTTATTCCCAAGTCTATCATCTCATTGAATAAAGGTTTTTTACTATGTTTCATGGAGTTTTGTAGAAATCTCTGTCAAAATATAGAATTATGACTAGTATATCCCATTATTTTTTCTTACTTATGGATCTTAAATGTACAATTTTCACATTGCTGAGTGTTGAAGGTTTGTTTCGCAGTTTATAAAGTGTTATCCCTTATAACCTCTTTATTGTATTAATTGAAAAGCCATTAATTACGTCCTTTATAAATTAATTTGCGTTCATTTGGTGAAAGGAAAAAGATTTTTTTTATCAAATAAAATTGCACAACACGGCAACACTTTTCATCTTGTATAAAGATATGGAAGCTATGTTCTTTTCTTTTTTTTCCCTTTTTTTGCATGTTTTACTCATTTTTTTTTTCATTTACAAAATTCATTCAAATTGTTTCTAGTTTCTAGTTTACCTTTATTAAACCCCGTATACAATATTGATTTTTTAAAAAAAATCTCAGTATACGAGGATTGTCTCAGAAAACCGCGAACTTTTCCAATATTTCATGAATATCAAAACCAAAATTATTCAGCAAAATGCTGGGAAATGATATTTTCGTCATTTTGGCTAAATAACATAAGTTTGTACCTTAAAATGCATTAAAGAACGACATTTAGAGGGTGTTGAATATTAGTGCTTGATGCATATGACTTTCAGAATGTGCATTGATAGCGATGTTTTTCGTTTTTTGATACGAAATATTTTGTGATTGAAATTAAATCCTAAGAAAATGTATGATCTTGAGGTCTTGTGTGGAAAAAAAATAAATACCCTGGCATTCGTGAAATAGATAACTCGATAACGAAAAGAAAATCATATACAGTGTTGAATATATGCTTCGAACAATTTTGTAGGAAATGCACCTTTGCTTAAAAAAATGAAAAAGAAACACAAGTTACGTTTTGACGTCATCCGTGTTGCACCGACTGTTATTCTGAATGATTCGTTAATCAGATATAAAAATGTTTTATACAGATATTTTATTTAGATTTCTGTGATTTGTGAAACAAATATTGATTATTATGTATACATGTACCAATTTTTAACTTTATAATATTAGTTAAACAAAAAATATGGAAAATGTTCGTGTTTTTCTGGAAAAATCCTTCTACAAGAGAATAAATTTTACAAAATTTGTCAAAAATTACACAATAAAACGTAAAAATCCCTTCCTTTTCAGTGCAATCAAATGGTAAACACAGTTTTAGATAAATCAAAAGCATTATTTATTGAGCCAACTTTTGACATGGAAAAATAGATTTGAATAATTTGCAGTTAAGCAATCGAAAGAGCCACAATGATTTTTTTTAAATTACTTTATAAATGGTATGCATACATGTAAAGTGTCTATATCAAGGGTATAAATTAAAATTTTGAATTCCTTGCTAAATTGTAACACAGATAAGTATCTAATAAATTATAAATGCAAAGGGTAGCAATCCTAATAAAGTAAGTCCTTCAACAGTTCACTTCTTTTATGATTGGTGATTACGTTTTGTTATGAGACGATCTGTGAAGCAAAAAAGAGTATATAAGGATTACTAGAGAAATTCAAAAATGCGAAGAGTAATGCTACATCGTATGCGTATAGTAAAATGGTCTCTGAAATATTATTTAGCTTATAAGCAAAAAAAGCAGAGTAATTCATTAAAACTGAAATTTGAAAGCAAATAAAAACTGATAATATGATTGAAATAGTGACATTCATTCTTCTGTGGATGTTGTTTGTAACAGAAGAGTGTTTTATAGCTTTCTCTTTTTTGATGTGTATAATAATTATCGCACAGATAGAAAACAACCCCAAAAGAGTATACATGATACCAGCGATTAGACGAATGATTTTATATAGATGAAGTGAGTCTTTAATAATCGTTGTTATTATTATTAGTCTGAAAGCCAAAAACAGTGAAAGATAAATACAAATCATCACAGAGCATGCCAAAACAATTGAGGGGGTAAGTCGAATCTTGCTCTGTAAGGGATGAACTGTTAATAAATATCTGATCATATAGAGGAAAACAATTTGTGTACTTGAACAGCTTAATATTATTTCACGTAGAAAATAAACAATCGTAATCCCAAAAGCTCTATCGAAAACAAGATGTTGAATTTCAAGATAAGTTACCAAAGTCGAAAATTTATCTAACATAGCCAAGATGATATTAAGCATATCAAAAAATGCAAGGCACCCGATGGCAACAAATGTTGGAGTGTGAAACTTTTTATAGCATAAAACTGTGCAGATGGTCACGATATTTCCAACGAAACCCAGTATTCCGATAATCAATGCCAACATCGTCGTTGATTTCTCAAATTCTTCAGATGTCAAACCAATAGCCCTTGCATTGAATAAATAGAACGACACGGAAAATTCTTTTAGAAAATCATAATAGTTTGAAGAACCATGTTCTGTTTCTTTCCAGCTTCCTTGAAGGGTTCCGCCAAATAGAAACTGATATATATTTTTGTAATTCAATTCTGTCTCTTCATCAATATGAGATGCATTCACTTTAGAAGGTTCAGATGTAGATATCGACATTTCCCTTTTATAAAATCCCATTTCTCAGCAAACTGTTAAAAAAGTATTTTTTAGTCAACAGAAATGACACATTATTATTTATACTTAAAAATAATAAAAGTAAACACCAACCGCTCACTCTGAATGGAAGGAAAATACATTTAAAAAAAAAATGATACTACAACTAAACATACCTCTCTTTGTATTCAATGGGTAACAATGGATAACAGTGGTTAGAAGTGTCTCAAGTTAAACACTGGCTTGTAGATGTTCGGTGTCAGCTAATTTTAGCTATAAAAAATTGGTAAATATGAAGCCAGATAAGATATGAAAAGATATAAATTTTGCAAACTCTAAAGTGACATACTAAAGAAAAAGGGAAACCCGGGAGGGGAGAAGTATTGCTCATGCAATACTCTCGGAATGGTTGTTTTTTTTTTTTTTTTTTTTTTTTTTTTTCGTTTTATCCTGTTTATCATAGAAAAGAAATATCCCTTTATATTGTTCAAAAAGCAAATAATAGATTACCATTGTTGTACCCACAAACTCCTTTTTTCGATTTTTTTTTTTTTTTTTTTGTAAAATGACTCTATGTTCAACATTAATACAATGGCATATCGATTACCCCTTGTATTGCTTGGTATGCAGGATTATCCAAATCTTTTATAATCAAAAGAACAAGATACAAATCTCCTAAATAAGATGGTTCGAGACATTTTGAATTTAGGTCCACATGCATCTGTGAATTACAAAATACTTAATCAAGTCATTAAATTTATTAAAATATTCAAGATGGAGTCTTTCAGCTTTAATTCAACCATGTTTTTCATCTTTTTCAAGAAAAAGTCATTCTTATATCTTCCTGAACATTTTTTACGTTAGTAAAATTTTAGGAATTATCATACTAGATCAGCCTCGAATGCAGATGATTTTGATGCACCCCACTGAATGTAAAGAAAATGCATTTAAAAAAAATGGTTCTTCAACTTAACATACCTCTCTTTGTATTCAATGGGTATCAGTTGAAAGACGTGTCTCAAGTTGTCTAGTTGCCAGTGTCTACTGGCTTGTAGATGTTTGGTTCAGCTTATTTTAGCTATAAAAAAAGATTATCAGACGTATATCAGTCAGGCCTTCTTTACTGAGAGATCAGTTCAGAGATAGGAAATGTGTAATCTTTCCTGCTTTTGGTTATCGTAAAGTTTGATCATTTAAAGTTTTCACATTTTATTTTTTTTTTAAAATACAAATCTTGGCATATAAATTTAACAAAATAAATGATTCACACTTTGATCGTATGTACTGTACATTTATTGCGTGATGTTCTTGAACTGGATTCACCACTTTTCATAACACCCAATGCATAGTGAAAGTAGAACGAGTATATGTAATATATGCATATCCTTTCGTATTTAACGATGTCCTTGTTGAATTAATTGCATAAATGTTGTAAAAAGATACACTACTGGACGAAAAAAGTGCTGAGAATCCCAAATTTTACTGATAAAGTTTGATAATTACTGATAATGTGCTGTTGTTGCTGATAAATACTGATATTTACTGTTATTATTACTGTTGTTGCTGATATTTTTTGTTGTTTCTGATAAATACTGATAATTACTGTTGCCTTTTACTGTTGAGTCTGATAAATACTGATAAATACTGTTGAGGTACTGTCGTTGCTGATAATTGCTCATAATTACTGTTGAGGTACTGTCGATGCTGAGATTTACTGATAATTACTGTGGTCATTGTTTTGAACCTCGAATTGGTTTAAAATAAAACAGAGGGCTATAAAAACCTTCAATTATTACTTTCTTTTACTTGAATTATCATGGCAAAATTTTCATATTTTTTTAAATGTTCTGCTTGTGGCAAAATTACATGACTGTATGTATGTATGTATGCTGATCTCAATTTCTACAATACGTTAACTTTGTGAAAATTTTTACAATAATCAAATGAATTATTAATAGAATGAATATATAGAAATAGAATTAATAAAAAAAAATTAACGGCAGAAAAAAAAATTGAATTTTTCTTTTGCATAAGATCTTATTGAAAAATAAACTGTAAATAAAAAGAAAATTATGCTATCTTAAAAAAGATTCATCGCCGCCTTTCCCGACTTCAAGAAAATTATGTAGGGAGATCGGTGATCTCTTTTTTCCGATAATAAGAAAAAAGTTCTTAATGGATGGGAAAAAAATCGGGATAAAAAAAGTTTCCTGCAGGTTAGAAAAGTTGGATTTGTTCCGTTTTCACTAGGTCAACTGGTCGAGTTTGGACAACATTTTGTTTTTGAAGGCCTTTTTTTCTCGAAAACAATTATTTTTATCTTGTTAAATGTTCAGTTTTCTGGTCTCTTTTTGTCGAAATATTTGAAAATTTGCTCGGGAATTAGAAATTTTATCCCTTTTAAAAAGTAACTAAGAGGTGAAAACAGGCTTGAATATGTTCAATCTGTGGGCACTGATTTTAGTTAATAATTTATTTATTTATTCATTTATTTTAATGTTATGTAGACGTTTGTAGATCGTCCAAGAATTAAACTCCTCCACATGTACATATGTACAAGTACACACTGTATGCATGTGCAACCGGCAAATGGGGCGAGCTGATTAAAAATTAGAGGTTAAGAATCCCTCGTACAAAGGTACATGTGTTTAATTTGTCTTAAAATTTAAATACTAAATATTTTTTTTTATTTAATCAGTTTTGAAATCTCATTAATTTTTTTATTTTATTTTATGGAATGGGAAATAAAAACTGAAATGAGACTTAATTTAATATGTTACTATTAGTATATGATCAAATTAATCGATTTTAATTTTGCATGGTAAAAAGTTGAAAGGAAAACACCTTGAAACTGATTTCAATTGATCAGAAATCGGTGATCGACCTGTGATTTGGCTGTATTGTGTACATGTCTTCAGCCCAGGGGTAGAACGGGGTACAACTTGTATATTCCATGCAAATTGTAGTGGTCAGCGTAACAATGGGCACTAATTACCTATTGTTCTTCGTCTGCGGCTACCGGTGTTTTCAATAAACAAACTACCTACACTGTACATGTACTCGCTACTTTGAAACAATCTTAAAGTTTATGGTCGCACGAAAAAAAATTCCATAATATTGAATTTGATGAAGAATAAAATTGATAGAAAAAATATTTAGAATAGAACACTTTGGTACTATAATGAAAAAAAAAGATATATACATGTACATCATGTACGTTGTACAGACTTATTTTCATTATTATTTCAATTCTCAAAGATCTATCTTCTTCAGTATTTAATTTCATTTTTTAGTTTTACGCATATTTCTTCAATCAATCACTCATTTATTTGAATCTTTTTACCATTTTACTTTAGTATACATAGACCACAAAAACATATAAAATGTATGTGATTTTATACATAACAGTAGGTCTAAAAGGCATGCGTGAATAAGAAACTAAACAAAACTTCACTTTTTAATAAAAAAAAAAAAAGTGTGCAAAATATACAATCATATAGATATAAACTTAAGAGAAAGATTGTTTAATGAAGCACTTTTTTGAATTAATATTAGCATGAATTGTTCCCCATTCAGATGCAGGGAAACTCCACTTCGCTTAATCCGAGAAAAAAAACCCCTTAAATGTATGGATTTTGAATGTCAGAAACATGACGTTGTGTATCGCACTCATGAATAAATGTTATAATTACTTCAGTTCTGAAATTTGTATGGTTCATTGCAATTGATTCTCTAAAATAATTTTATTCAAGCAGATAAAAAATTCGATAAGTATAATATCATAACTTGCATGACTTTTAAAACACACAACTAAAGAACAGACCTTGCCCTATCGGCTATCACTTAATTGTAAACAGTATTTCACCCCCTCCTTTTTGTGCAACAATCAAGTAAAATCATATAAATAAGCACCAAGTCTGTACTGTTCGTTTATACAAAGGGTCGGAGAAAAATGGAATTAAATTAAAAATTATAATCACTGCATAAAATTCTAATTTTACAAAAACGCAAGCCGTAACGATATCCCTATGGCAGAATGTACTTATAATTGACCCGATTCCAAAACGAAAGTAGAACTTTTACACGTGGTTGACATGTATGTTCAATAACAACAAGCACAAAGTTTGCATTAATGGAAAAAGTTTATTCAAGTTATGATTTATTTTATTTAGTTTTTTAACTGACTGACCGCATATAACATGTTTAAGGAGTGGCGCATAATATTAGAAGCCATATGCCCATAGACTTATAACTGTATACAATGACTGAAAAAAGAATTAGCCTAAAGAAAGACGTATATTTCATTGACTGAAAATCACTCTGCATAAGATTTATGTCATGTAGTGTACAATCCTTAAGCCTTAACAAATAATTTAAAAGAGATTGAGAGAGAGAAAGCTAGAAAGCGACACGATATAAAATTCGCAGGGAGGACATTGGAGAACTAGAGCGCGCTGTCTACATAATATATATAAAAAATAATTAAAGATGCTTCAATTTAATTATTTAACCCTGTCACATTCTTCTATAAAATAACAAAGTGTACGCTTCAAGACTAGATTTTATGAAAAATAGTTAATACTGTCTTGTTCAAATGAGAGCTTAATTTAAAAGTAATTGGAAAAGAGGGGGGGGGGGGTGTTTTCAATTTAATGTGCTCATGCATTTTCAGTTCTCCACACGGTAAAATAAACTGAAATTTAAAACCATTGACTGTAATGAAGTATTAAAGAAACCCACAAAAAGCTTTTGATGACAGTACACATACATGTGAGAAAAAATATGAGATGAGATTTTTTTTGAACAAAAATTAAACTTTTTAAAAAAGTACTTGGGAAGAAAAACCACTGCAAATACAACAGAATAATTTTCCTCAGATAATGTCATCTACGTGTAAGGAGAAATTTAAAGAAAAAACATAAACACTTATGAAAGCTTATGTTAACATTATGGTAAAAAATTATTATAATGAAATTAATATATGAAAACTGAAAACAAATTAATAAAATGTGACTTTTTTATTTAGAATAATTTATTTTGTAATTGACTGTAATGAATTTGTTAATATACTTTTAAAAAAAAAAAAACAAATAATCATTTCTCAGGCTATTTTAATCCATTCCCAGGTTAAAAACAATGACCACAGTAATTATCAGTAAATCTCAGCATCGACAGCACCTCAACAGTAATTATCAGCAATTCTCAGCAGCGACAGTACCTCAACAGTATTTATCAGTATTTATCAGACTCCACAGTAAAAGACGACAGTAATTATCAGTATTTATCAGCAACAACTAAAATTATCAGCAACAACAGTAATAATAACAGTAAATATCAGTAATTATCAGCAAGAACAGCAAATTATCAGTAATTATCAGACATTATCAGTAAAATTTGGGATTCTCAGCACTTTTTTCGTCCAGTGGTGATAATGTTCAATTAAATGCTTTGATTAAATTATGTATATATGCGCCAGGATCGATGGATCTAGGGCCTTTATTGTTTTTGTCCTGTCTTTTTATCTGTTTGTCTGTTTATATGTTTGTCTACTTATCTGTCTGTCTGTTGTCAACTTTAATCTTCGCCATAACTTTTGAACCTTGAGAGGTAGACACATTATATTTGATATGCAAACTCTGCTAATAAATTTCTTTCAAAAGACCTTGTGTCCTTGACTGTGACCTATATGCTTAATAAAAACTTTTTGAACTTTCATTATGACTTTTGCACCATAGAAGATAGAGACTTCATATTTTTTATGCATACCTCACTAATTGAGTTCTTTCAATCGACACCAAGGTCAATAACCTTATGACCTTGACTGTGACCTATTTGCTAAAAATATTTTTTTCGAACCCTTTTTTGTACAAACACATCTTGTTTCACTGTTTTTTTAACTGTATTGTGCAAACACGTGTTATAAGCTGCAGGCAGTCTATTTTTCTACTTCATGGCGGCGCAATGCGTTATGGGTGAATTTTTGTTTACCTCTTGATCCGCGCATCTAATATTTATGCTCTGACAGATTTTTCCATTAATTAGAAAAATGAGCTTTAAGGTAATTAATCATGTTGTATGATGCATTAATGAATCAGAGTCATAATTTATTCATATTTTAAACTAATTAAAGTAATTTTTTAACGCACTTAGGCTAAGGTATCACTTGAGTACCTGAGCTTATGCAGAAATTCGAGAAATCGATTATGACGTCACGGTAAAATTATTCAAATGAATATCGGCGAATAAATACTTATTTTCTTTTTCAGACACTTTTACATGCAGTCATTTCTCATAAGTCAATGTATCACTTATTTTGTCGTTTTAACACCTTTATCTCGCTGTACTGACTGCGATGACGTCATAGACTAGCTAGACACGCAGTTTCTCTGTACCTGAGACGTAGTTAAAGCTATCAATGAAGCTTGTAGATGTGAAAATTGAAACTAAATAGGCGTGATCTGACTAAAAGTGTGTCATATTCCTGAATGCATTAATCAATATTTTCCAGTCCTATAAAATTAAAAAGATATTAGGTTTATATAAAGCCGCAATAATGTACATTTATACATCAATGTACTAAAATCACAGGCACAACCCCTCGAAAAGCTCAAAAGTTCGATGTTATCCGCTTAACTATAAATTATGATTTTTTTAATACACTTGTAGCGATTGTCCCTGCAATTTTGATTTTTTTTGAGAGCAAGTTCTTTTGATTTTTTCCAACATTTTACATAATTTCAATGCGTATTATCTTAATGTACGAAGTTTATCGAAGAGATGGCTAAATATTTCATTATTCTAAGGCATGAGGAAGTTGCTCTTGGCTACAGTTATGGTCTGATTTCTTCGTGAAATCGCTTTCATCTGTAAACCTTTACTGAATGTGATTTGACAATAATTGTTATTTTATTAAAGTATTGAATAATATTTCGAAGTTTATTTCATTTTCCATGTCTAAGGAGAAAAAAATCAAAGAATCAACCACTTGTCTTAACCTGAGAGATGATTTTAAGTTTCACACAAAGAAAAAAAAAACGTTTGTATTGTCTGTTCTTTACAATCAAGAATTCCATTGATGTTTTACATAACCTGTTCAGAGTACTTTTGTGAAGTCATTATACAATGTATTCGTTCACATTTTGCTTTTTAAAGTTCAATTGGCTTTATTGCTTTGATCTATTTAAGACAAGTGTCAATGTAAATTTAAGTCCCAGAGAGGCATCAATTCTCAGAGAAGAATAAATGATCATAAAAAGAATTATGCAATCGGACGAAAAACAACAGAAGGATCTATTTAAATATGTAAGTTTATAATCCATTTTTTCTGTTTAAAAAACAAAGATACATTTTTGAGGAACAAAACATAATGAAAAAGTTAAAAAATAGCATTAAATGAACTGCCCATACAACAAAATGTCAAGAATACAAATATAACGTCCGTTTTTCGGGATATTTTTATTTTAAAGTCAATCACAATTAATGAGGCACCAGTGTTTTATAATTTTTTTAAGTTTCTTGTTTCTCGTTGCCTGCACTAAATAAAATCTGATTTTAAAAAATAAAACATTATTTCTAACCCTGAGTGAAAAGAAGCGACATCAACCAAAGTTGTGAGAAATATATTAAGACCCAACACTTTAAACCTCACTTACATTAGATATGTTTCTGCAGATAAAGAAGAAGGTATGGTTTTAGCTTTATTGTGCCCCAAAAATTTATCGACATCAAAAAGTTTTAAAACTGGCTTAAATATTAGTTAAATAAATGACTCTGATAAATCAGGAAAGAATATGGCGTGAAGGTTTACCATTCTGCAAATATGACGTCATTAATGTGAAGCATTTCTCTATTTTCAACAGAAAAAGCCTCAAAATGGCACATTTCAAGGGTGATTTTCCTTTAGAAAACAGTGTCAATAGCGGTCGCCCACATTAATTTTTTTGATATTTTGTGCAAAATTTAATAACAAATAACATATTTCAAGATCTTTGTGGGCGA
The DNA here is from genome assembly GCF_032062105.1 of Saccostrea cuccullata. Classification (NCBI taxonomy): domain Eukaryota; kingdom Metazoa; phylum Mollusca; class Bivalvia; order Ostreida; family Ostreidae; genus Saccostrea; species Saccostrea cuccullata. The sequence continues at coordinate 70,477 of NW_026918217.1, forward strand.
TGCCTGTGGACAATGTTATCTGAAAGAAAATTCCATTGAAAATTGGTGTATTCTGCAACTTTTTAAGAAAATACGGGAAAATGCACATGTTTATGACGTCATAATTAGCATTTAAAAACACATGTGAGAAAAATGACTTGTATGATTTTTCTGCATTGAATTTCAATTATTTAAAAAGCATAAGTTTTCAACTTTTACAGCAGTTTTATTTTTTGGAAAATCACATGGCAAAATTTGAATGGAAACCATACCTTCTTCTTTGTATTATGCAAGTAGTTAAGTAGTTATAGAGTGTTTTTACAGCTAAGTAGCCTCAACACTTCAGGACGCACTTATCAAGGCGTGGTTACTTTTTTTCAGATTTTGGACCTACTATCAAAGAAACGATCAACAAAAACCGATAAAAACTCATCCTCAAAAAACTAATAGAACAACCGTTACGTAACTCCAAAGAACTGGTTTCTAAATTTAACCCTTGCATTAAAGGACTGAAAAAAAATTCTGAAATATTAGAATATCATTCATAGAAATCCCAGAGTGCACAACTTCATTTAATTCTCAACAAATCATACATGTAGCTTACAGGAAACACAAAAATATAAGTTGACGAGATAATCAGGTATCATCTAAAATGAACGTCATATCATTTGTCTGTGACCCCTGATAAGCCTATTTTAAGTATCAATATCTGTCTATTTTTTTGGAAAATACCACTATTCAATTTTCGTGCAAATGTAAAACAAGGAGCTTTCCTAGATTTCCAAAGCTAGTTTGAAAAATGCAGATTTGCAAATCTTGAAAATAATTTTTTTTAAAAGTTTCAGAATCAGATATTTGAACAGGTATTCCCTGATTAAATGATAAACCCTGAAGTTACTATTTTCCAAAGATTAAACAATATATGTAGGAGCACAGTCAAACTGTTATGTATTAAAGGAATTCGAACCTCTCTTTGGTGGCTCATGCACCCGATAATATCATTCAAACGAATTTAGAGTCGTGCTTTTTACAATTTCATATTTTTTGAAATTTAGATTTACCGTAATTATGGAAAATTTTACTGTACATAAATTTTTAGCAAATTTACGAGTGCATTGCATTCGCAAAAATATTTTTCTTCTGAATAATTCAACAATAAGAAAATGTAAGCAAAGTAGTGGTCATTCGCAAAATTTTGAAACGTAAAAATTAATCAACGGCATTTTGACCCAGATTCGCAAAATAAAATCGACGTAAAAATTCATTTCATTTTTGAGCTCGTTCATAGGCTTTAGAGCGTAACATATTAATCTGGGCTTTAATTTTACATGTGTGTTGTAATTTACATTACGGAATACTTATTGTCTGTTATCTGATCGGTGATATTTAAAGTAATTTGATTTATTTTACAATGCTTAACCATGTAATTTATGCTTAAAAATTTTGATCTTAACGTGAAGTTTAATAGACCACTATGTAACGTTTTCGTCCTATGTGTGTATTCAATCAGAAGGTACCCTAGAGGCACGTTACAATAATGGGTTCGGAGGTACCTGTGCTTAAGTAAAATTAGATAAAACAAGTGTGATCAATTACAATCAATTTATTAAATTAATCAAATGAAAAGTACAATACACAAGTTTAATATAATGTCCCAATCCACAGTGTAATGTACAATAACAAAAATTATATTTAAAAGGTCACATACACGTTAGACTCGGTGAAAGGTGCTAACGGCTTAAGGTGCTAGGTGCTACCGATGATACTGGAGCAAACTGGTTCTAGGTGTCCGGTGTTCAGGTGCCAGATGCTACTGATATAAGCTAATTGGTTCTAAGTTCCATCTTTACTTGACTGGTGCTATATTACCTTACTCAGTGTTAGGAGCTAGGTTTCTGCTGAAATATACTAAGTCTAAACTCGGAACATAAATTCACAAAGTAACTCGGTGAAAGGTGCAAGCGCACCCGACTATCTCAATAATTCCGCACATGCTCAACTAAAGTCCACCACCCTAAATCTATAACTTCTGGTTATAGAATAAAGTAATTTATCTCATTAAAGTAAAAAGTATGCCATGCAAATTTACCAACACCTCGGGTACATACATGCAACAGATAATTAATTCAAGTACGGTGCACTGTCGTAATTTAGTCAAAAGGTGCAACTTCACACCGAACTATAAGAATTGACTAAGTCTTACTTGCCAATTAAAATATAACTCTAATAAAATACAAATTCAAACTACTAACAAATCACAAACTTTAAACAACAATTACAAATGTTACTGGGAGAGACAATTTTCTGTGTCTCCCAGGGTCAGAATCCCGAGTGCACCGACAATCTAAATATTACTTCAAACTGAATAAATGTTCTTACTGCGCTAAAACTTGTAATAAAACTATTTCAAAATATCTGAATACTTTAAAATCCTTACTTTATTCATGTATAAATACCTCGGATCAGGTGCACGGTGCTGTGCAAGGTGGAACTGCAAGCGGAATTCTGACAAACGCACTTTCAAAATCTTGTCTTTTATACCTTGACGCAATGGTGCATCGTCTACGTCATATGTCATTCGTAAAACTTCAAAAACTTTTCTTTAATCAATGTACTTGAATACTTTATTTACTAATACAACATCTTTAAAACTTGTTAATTAATATACGATTTTTAATCTAATCCAGACGTCTTATTCATAAAGTTCTGTATAGAAAGTGTACAGGTATGTCGGCGTATGTAGCAACTAATCCGGAGATCCGTATTTTATACCATTCTAGTTCTACAATTAGTGTCTAAAAGTCATTTCCAGTAAGCATCCAATAAAATAACGGTAATTATTCACAAGTCCCAGTATGGAAAGCACAACCGTTATTAGATATAGTACAGAGGAACTAATGAGACTTCGTTCAGTCCCAAGGCAATTCGCGCGACCTGACCGTGACGTTCTAACCAATTTAAAGAATAACGGAATTCTAAAATACCGAGGTAGACGCGCTGGACGCCGTAAAGTGTTAAAACCAAAATCGCAAAGTGGTGTCAATTTGAAGAATCTCTCTTATCCGAAAATATGTAACCCTTTAAACAATAAACGAAGTGAAAAGGTTTTTGCTGTAACTGTGAACTGTCGCTCACTAGGAAAAAAGGATGTTCTACTGGGTCAACTACTTCGGGACGATAAGGTCGACTTTGCTCTCCTAACGGAAACCTGGTTTTCTGATGAAAAGCAACATCAATTTGAAACTTGCGATTTAAACCAAAATGGTTATAAAATAAGTGTAGCAAATCGACAAAACCGGATAGGTGGCGGCATTGCTCTGACATGTCGAACAGGGATAAATGTAAATAAAATCAAATCTGGAATGAAAAAATATTTCGAATTCGGCATTTGGCGGCTGATCTTCAAAAACATTACCATACATACATTAGGAATCTACAGATCACCATCCCTGTCAACACCAACGCAATTCAATACAGACTTCTTTCCATTCTTGGAAGATGTTATGTCAAAGTATTCTAATGTTATGATCATGGGTGATTTTAATTTGCATATTAATGAAGATAATGGTGCAATATCAGACTTTAAAGACTCACTGTTCGCGATGTGCTTAGAGCAACACGTCGACTTTAGCACTCATATAGGCGGAAACAGTCTCGATTTGGTTATAACAGAGGCCGTTGGGGGAATAAATGTACTTCTATGTGAACCGGGAGAGTTTATTTCGGATCATTGTATAGTTAAAGTTACCATAGACGTCAGCAAAGAGTCTGTTAAAAGCCAAACAACTGCGCGACGAAACTTTAAAAATGTTGATAATCTGGCATTTGGGCATGATCTGATTGATATAACTATAGATTGTGACGACATTAATGACTTCGTTCAAAACTTTGAAACCGCAGTTAGCAATATTCTGGACAAGCATGCCCCAGTAAAGCAAAAAACGCGAATTCTGCGAACACCTAAACCATGGTTTACAGACGAAATCAATAAACTAAAATGCATCTCGCGCAAAGCAGAAAGAACCTGGAGAAAGTACAAACAACCACAGCAGTACGAGGCAATGAAAGTAGCGCGCAACAAGTATAATTACGAGTTAAATAGAGAGAAAAAACGCGTCTTGAATGAAAAGGTTTTAAATTTTAAAGGAGATTCGAAAAAGCTGTATAAATTTGTTTCACAACTATCTGGTACTAGGACGGAAACCCCAATGCCCAACGCAAAAAGCGACAAAGATTTAGCAGAAAAATTCGCCGACTTTTTCATGGACAAAATAGACAAAATTAGAAAATCATTGAAAACGTTCGAAAATTTTGAACCAAAACATAAAAACGTACCCTTACTTAGCGAATTTCAGGAACTTTCCCAAGCTGAAGTAACAAATTTGATCATGGAATTACAAACCAAATCTTGTGAATTGGACATTCTACCTACCAATATTCTAAAATCTTTTCTAAACGAACTTTTACCAAACATTACAAAAATTGTAAACCTTTCATTGAAGCATGGTGTATTTCCCTCAACTTGGAAGCAGGCGATTGTAAGACCCCTGTTAAAGAAAGTAGGATTGGAACTCGAGTTGTCAAATTACAGACCTGTTAGCAACCTGTCGTTTCTCTCTAAACTCATCGAAAAATCAGCCCTTTATAGACTCAATGTGCACGTGGAAAAATATGATCTACTCCCCAAAAATCAGTCTGCATACAGACGTTTTCATTCATGCGAAACAGCTCTACTACGACTTGTAAATGACCTTCTTGACGCGATGGAAAAACAAGAAGTTACTGCTTTAATTGCAATAGATCTAAGTGCTGCATTTGACACGGTAGATCACGAAATTTTGCTGAATGTACTTCAAAAACAGTATGGAATATGTGGTTCGGCATTAAAGTGGATAGATTCTTATCTGCGGCCTCGTGGCTGCACGGTGTGCGTTAACTCCGTGACATCATCGGTACGTCAACTGCAGTGCAGCGTTCCTCAGGGCAGCTGCCTGGGACCCTGGCTTTATCTAACATACGCAGGGACCTTATTTGATGTCATTCCTTCAACCATATCGGTGTATGGCTTTGCAGACGACCATACCGCAAATAAACGGTTTAACCCAACGTCAAAACGCAATGAAATTAACGCCATTCGCGAGCTAGAGGAATGTGCTATCGATATTAACAATTGGATGAATGCAAACAAGCTTAAAATGAATTCATCAAAAACAGAATTCATCCTCTTTGGAAGCAAACGGCAACTAGAAAAATGTACAACAAAATCTATAAACATTAACGAAAATGAGATCGAATCTGTTAAATGTATACGATATTTAGGTGCTTTTCTGGACGAGAACTTAAATTTTAAAGATCATGTCAACAAAAAATGCCGCACAGCTATGTTTAATTACCAAAAAATGAAATGTATTCGAAAATATTTAACGACCGAAGCAACAGAAGTCTTAGTTTTATCTTTAGTTATATCCCATTTGGACTATTGCAATGTGATTCTGTATGGTATATCGCAAGGAGAAATCATCAACATGCAAAGAATTCAAAATATGTGCGCAAAACTAGTTTTAAACCGCAAAAAATATGACAGTTCTAAGAAAGCCCTTTCTGATCTTCATTGGCTACCAATCAAATGCAGAATATCTTTTAAAATTCTAACATTCATGTACAATTGTTCTGTTGGCCAAGCACCGGAGTATTTAAAAGAACTGTTAACGAAAAAAACATCAAATGTCAATTTACGCTCTTCAAGAAATTCTGAAAGTCATTATAATGTTCCATTTAATAAGAGAAAAACCTTTAGTGACAGAAGTTTTAGTACCATCGGCCCCAAACTGTGGAATGAACTACCAACCAGTGTTCAAAACTCAGGATCAATTGACATTTTCAAAAACAAATTAAAAAATTACTTCTTCAGAGACTTCAATTCCTTGTTTTAATTCTTCGTATGTATGTAGTATTATGTGTAAAAAAAGGACTTTATGAATATGTATAATTTATGTATATATGTAAATATCTTTTATTTTCTTAATGTACAACGCCATTGAATACGTTTTATGTAAAAATAGGCGTTTAATTAAATAAACAAGTTTCAAGTTTCAAGTTTCAAGTTTCAAGAATTCTTTATCTTGACTATATCGTAAGATTTTAGATATACAATTTGATAACTCTAAAAGTTCAGTAACTCGTAATTAAGCAGCATAACTACGGACAATCGCCATACAAAATGTAAACAATCATTCTAAGTTCTATAAAAAGAAATTGCCTTTAAAATATTCATGCAGGCACAACACTGCCCCCACCTACTCTGGGTTTGGTCTCCAAACTGGGGCGTAAAAAGAAAGTCTTCTATGATACTATTCCTTATTACTATAACTATAACTCTCTTTCACTTACTTTATTTCTTCTTCTCATGTTCCCAAATTCTACATTTTAAAATGGTGTGATCATCTACTCTGGTGGGACATTCGGAAATATTTGAATAAATAAAAAGAAGATAATTCATGAACAATTCTTCGAGGTATCTGCAACCTGGGTGTGGCAAACCTGCATCACATAAGTTGATAACTAACAAAGAGCTAAAGCTTATTATTTAGGTAGCATGGCGTCAATTTGCTTCGTCACTGATTCTTTTTAAACATTGTTTAAATGCTTCTGTAGAACTGTTTCTGATTGAGAAGGATTTCCACTATAAATACATGAACTTAATTTCTATACAGCACTCCACACTCACTAAGTACTCTACTCAACTCCTCATATAAAATCAACCTCTACATCAAGTAGGCAAACCGCTTCATGAAAGCGACTACCGGTAGGTTTATTAGAAAAACCAATTTCAAGCACATTGCTATAAAAGGCATGGCCATGCAAAACTACACCGCAAAAGTTCTTGGGGGTCCCATCCCAATATGCGAACTCTGCCAATCTTATGTATCAAATCCCAGTAAATTATTGGAGGCCAAAGGCTCATGAGGGGGATGCACCCGTACATTGTACCTCGACTGAGACAATAAATCTTTCCAAAGCTTTCACTTTCCAAATTTCCAACAAATTACTTGAGGCCCAAGGCTCATGAGGGGGATGCCCCGTACATGGTACCTCTGTTGGAGCGATTACACAACATTCCATGATTTCGAGTTTCACACCTAAATTTCCAATAAAATTATTGGAGTCCACAGGCTCATGAGGGGGATGCACCCTTACAGTGTACCTCTACTGGAGTTATAAAACTACTATAACTCGAAACTAACATCTAATCAGATGTTACGGGATCCGTGATCCAGGGGATAATTCAACCTTAACTAGAAAATCTACTTCATAAGCATTCACACAGATATCCCTCTCAAAAGATAGGGCTCTATCTTCTTTAAATTTAATTGACTTGATACCATATTAAATAATTATCTCCCTAATATTGATATAATTTATCTAACTGCTACTGGATATTAAGTAGCTACCCGAAAATCTTGTGTTACTATTCGGTTTGGTCAAAAAGCGGTGCATCTGAAAAATTCTGAGTTGGTCTATTTTGATAGACACTAGTATTGCTGTATCTTCTCTGATTATTTTGTCTAGATCTAAAATTATGTGAGCGAGTGAAACTGCCAACAGGCCTACTACGGTTTGAACTATGAACCGATTTTTGAAGTATTTCTACGGAAGTCGCTAAGGAGCTAAGATCTTTCTTAATACTATTCAAATCACTATCTGTAGGGTTTGCGTCCGAATTTACGTTGGTAGTACGAATAGTTCTACCTCGCTGATGATCGGCCTCACGATATGATTCTAATCTCACTGCCAGAGACTCAGCAGTATTCAAATCTTTCGGTCTCGCTTCTCGAAGTCTAAGTTTAATATCCGAATCGGATATTGCGTCAATAAAATGGTCGAGCGACAGCGTATCTAGTAAAATTTTTGAAGCCCCGGGATATGCTTTTCTAGTTAGTTTTCTTACTGACTGTGCTAATTCGGCGATTGATTCAGTTTTGCTTTTTACTTTTGTCTGAAGCCTGGATCTAAAAACTTCGGCCTTATTCTCTGACCCAAATCAGTCTTTCAAAGTTCCGACTAGAGTATTAAAATCTGTTCTTTCCCCTGATCTTAACTCGCTTAAAACTGAAAGGGCTGTTCCTGACAAACTCGCTGCTAAGTATAAAGCTTTTTGGCTGTAAGTCCAGTTATTGATTTCGGCAACAATTTCAAAATGCGCTAAATATTCTTCTAAATCTCCCGACCCGTCAAATAACTGAGGTTTCATTTTCAGTTTATCATGATTTTGATAATCTGAACTACGGGGACGACTAGGTGAAAAACTTGAGATTCTTCTAAAGTGCCTATTTTCGTTTATATCTTCGTCGCTAAGCTCGCCAGAGCGCTCGTGAACATTAACTCTTTTAATCGGAGAACTATCCAATCTGCGTCGTAAGAATGGGCTAGTCGATCTTGAACCCCGAGATCTTTTCTCTAACCTTTTGTCTAAATCTGAAATTTTTTCGGTCATAAATCATTCAAGGCGTGACATTCGTCGCTCAAACGCAATTATCATCAAGTCATACTTTTCATTCAAATCTCTATCATTCTCATCAATCGATCTATACTCATCATCTTGTGTGTCTACTGTTGAGTTAAGATCTTCATTTCTGTCCGTATGTTCGTCATTACGAAGATTTAGAACTACAGTATTAGAATCGTCTTCAGCCATTATGTGTCTATAGATCTACACGCACCCTAGAAATCATAAACAATTCATCAAGGTATTTTTTTTATACTGTACGCCTATTTTTTTTTTAAACACCTAGAAACAATTTCTATACTTTCATGATTTATGCATCCATTTTCTAAAATCTACGTATTTCAATTAAATTTGTCTTTCTATCTTCTCTCTAAATTTCTCTCTACTATTCACTAGAATCTGGAACTACAATATATCTCTAATGCTATCCACTGGGATCTAATGCCATCCAAAAATATCCACTAATACTATCCCACCGCTGCCACCAATTGTAACGTTTTCGTCTTCATGTGTATTTAATCAGTAGGTACATGTATTCCTGAGGCACGTTACAACAATGGGTTCGAAGGTACATGTGCTTAAGTAAAATTAGATAGAACTAGTGTGATCAATTAAAATAAATTTATTAAATTAATCAAATGAAAAGTACAATACACAAGTTTAATATAATGTCCCAATCCACAGTGTAATGTACAATAACAAAAATTATATTTAAAAGGTCACATACGCGTTAGACTCGGTGAAAGGTGCTAACGGCTTAAGGTGCTAGGTGCTACCGATGATACTGGAGCAAACTGGTTCTAGGTGTCCGGTGTTCAGGTGCCAGATGCTACTGATATAAGCTAATTGGTTCTAAGTTCCATCTTTACTTGACTGGTGCTATATTACCTTACTCGGTGTTAGGAGCTATGTTTCTGCTGAAATATACTAAGTCTAAACTCGGAACATAAATTCACAAAGTAACTCGGTGAAAGGTGCAAGCGCACCCGACTATCTAAATAATTCCGCACATGCTCAACTAAAGTCCACCACCCTAAATCTATAACTTCTGGTTATAAAATAAAGTAATTTATCTCATTAAAGTAAAAAGTATGCCATGCAAATTTACCAACACCTCGGGTACATACACGCAACAGATAATTAATTCAAGTACGGTGTCGTAATTTAGTCAAACGATGCAACTTCACACCGAACTATAAGAATTGACTAAGTCTTACTTGCCAATTAAAATATAGATCTAATAAAATACAAATTCAAACTACTAACAAATTACAAACTTAAAACAACAATTACAAATGTTACTGGGAGAGACAATTTTCTGTGTCTCCCAGGGTCAGAATCCCGAGTGCACCGACAATCTAAATATTACTTCAAACTGAATAAATGTTCTTACTGCGCTAAAACTTGTAATAAAACTATTTCAAAATATCTGAATACTTTAAAATTCTTACTTTATTCATGTATAAATACCTCGGATCAGGTGCACGGTGCTGTGCAAGGTGGAACTGCAAGCGGAATTCTGACAAACGCACTTTCAAAATCTTGTCTTTTATACCTTGACGCAATGGTGCATCGTCTACGTCATATGTCATTCGTAAAACTTCAAAAACTTTTCTTTAATCAATGTACTTGAATACTTTATTTACTAATACAACATCTTTAAAACTTGTTAATTGATATACGATTTTTAATCTAATCCAGACGTCTTATTCATAAAGTTCTGTATAGAAAGTGTACAGGTATGTCGGCGTATGTAGCAACTTATCCGGAGATCCGTATTTTATACCATTCTGGTTCTACAATTAGTGTCTAAAAGCCATTTCCAGTACACATCCAATAAACATGATAAAATAACGGTGATAATTCACAAGAGAATTCTTTATCTTGACTATATCGTAAGATTTTAGATATACAATTTGATAATTCTAAGGACACTCTAAAAGTTCAGTAACTCGTAATTAAGCAGCATAACTACGGACAATCGCCATACAAAATGTAAACAATCATTCTAAGTTCTATAAAGAGAAATTGCCTTTAAAATATTCATGCAGGCACAACAACTATAAATTATAGTTCAAAAGAGTTCAAAAGTTTAGAATAGAAAGATTGATTAAAGAAAACTAAGGGTAAGAAAAAATGTCGGAAAATCACATTGGTCTTACCATCATGATTGTTAAGCGTGATTTGCCATTAATTTTCTATCTTAAGGTTAAACAAAGTGATAGCTGTTTGAATTCCCATTTGTTAACTTTTTCAAATAAAAGTAATGACGATAGATTACAAGACTGGACTCTGTAATTGCCTTTACGCATGATTATTCTTTTTAAAAACGGTAAAAGCGTTTAAAACAAAACCCATTTTAAGTGCAGGTAAAGATTTAGATATTGTATCTCCGAAGATAAAGGTAAAATTCTTTTATTTCCTTCTTGAAAGAAATTTAATTATCAAAGAGAGCAATGCCTTATATGATATCCTACCCAAACATCCATAACATACATGGGCGTACATAAGCCCTATGCGTGTTTGTGCAACGTTGCTTAAGAATCTTTTTTTTTTAGAATTAAAAACACATTTAAAGTTTATTGTTAATTGTATGGCAGATTTTGGCCACAGTGGTCGGATAAGTATTTCAACAATCAACATCAACTTTAGGCCGCCAGACAACAGGGCTTACCCCCTACAACATCATTTTATGTGTTGTCCGAAATGGAAAGTAGCATGCTGGGTTGGGGTTCTCAATCATGCTACCAACACATCAACATTTAATTAAAAACACATCTATTTACTTTAAATTATCTATATATAAAAATATTATCAAATCAACATCAACGTAACATCAGTCAACATCAATGTAACAACAGTCAACATCATATTTCACAACCAACTGCAAGGTGACGATATGGCCACATGGGCACCTGATGAATGTGTGCATTTGCAGACATAAATGTACAATCAGGTTTCCCTACACCACATGGTGGGGATAGGAACCTTAAAGACGATTTTAAAATTCCGGACAAATTTCTGGATTATGCAACTGACTGAGAGACAAAGTAATCAACCAAATAAACCATTATTACAAATCAACAAAATACATATAACACCATCAATATTAGCATCAAACAATAATATGACAACAAAAGCCTTGATAACGGTCTATATTTACAGACAACCTGAAAAAAATGCAATAATATTATATGTATATTTGTAAAAGATTTTTTTATACCATGTTGCTCAACCATATTGAGATGGCTTGGAGAACATATATTTAATTTTTTTTTTACAAGTTCTAATGTAATGTTGCATCATTTTCCATACCATTAAAAAACGAGGAAATTTAGATTTCTCTTTTTTTCTAAAGGAAAATAAAACATAAAGTATATCAAAAAAATCTTAGTGATTATGCATTCAATAGTTTATTTAATGAGAGGAAACTACTCGGGTTTTACCACTTTGAACGAGGGTGCTCAATTTCAAAGGTTGTCTGTTTTCAAGGTTAAGTAAATTGATAGTGTCTTTTAATTCCTTTTTTCTGTTTACTTTTTCATTATTGAACAGAATTCAATGAATTTCAAGACATGAATCAGTATTTGCACACACGCATGATAATTGTTCTATAAATATTAAAACATTTAAAATGTAGCGATTTTCAGTGCAGAAATAGATTTAGAGAATGCATACATGGAAAACAAGGTAATTTTTTCAACTTCCTTTTTTTGAAATAAGAAAATAATTTTAAGATCTATTAAAATGGTTTTAAGAAAAAAATTATTCAAAGATTATTTTTATAATACGTTTAAGTATTTAGTCTTTTACAAGAGATAGGCTCTTTTGAATTGAGAAAAAGTATGGTCTTAGGACACAAAAAATCTTGTTTTATATCTTCCTTTTACCTTCTTTTGGCTCATATACACTGTACAATATAGTTGTTGAAGAAAAAAATATTTATTGACGTAGGTATTTTTTTCCTTTCTGTGAAAATCCTCCGAAATATTCTGGAGGAAATCAAACGTTCATACTTTTTACTATTTCCAAATCCATTTATATCATAAAGTTTATAAAATGTTAAATCAATATATAAAACCATATTTTTTTAGACATAAATCACATGTAAAACATGTTTCATGTTTTCTACGGCAATATTAATTAATCAGTAGTAAAATTAAATAACATTGATTTTTTTGTGTGTGTTAACCTAATCTTTTTTTTCAATTGTCTATAACTACGAGGGTCATCCAAGAAGTTCGTGGACAATGACGCTTTTGTCAAAATAAATGGTTCTATATGCATCTGTTGCATACACTACTGGACGAAAAAAGTGCTGAGAATCCCAAATTTTACTGATAAAGTTTGATAATTACTGATAATGTGATGTTGTTGCTGATAAATACTGATATTTACTGTTATTATTACTGTTGTTGCTGATATTTTTTGTTGTTTCTGATAAATACTGATAATTACTGTTGCCTTTTACTGTTGAGTCTGATAAATACTGATAAATACTGTTGAGGTACTGTCGTTGCTGAGAATTGCTGATAATTACTGTTGAGGTACTGTCGATGCTGAGATTTACTGACAATTACTGTGGTCATTGTTTTTAACCTGGTAATTGGTTTAAAAATAAAACAGAGGGCTATAAAAACCTTCAATTATTACTTTCTTTTACTTGAATTATCATGGCAAAATTTTCATATTTTTTTTTAATGTTCTGCTTGTGGCAAAATTACAATACTGTATGTATGTATGCTGATCTCAATTTCTACATTACGTTAACTTTGTGAAAATTTTGACAATAATCAAATGAATTATTAATAGAATGAATGTATAGAAATAGAATTAATAAAAAAAAATTAACGGCAGAAAAAAAATGGAATTTTACTTTTGCATAAGATCTTATTGAAAAATAAACTGTAAATAAAAAGAAAATTATTCTATCTTAAAAAAGATCCATCGCCGCGTTTCCCGACTCCAAGAAAATTATGTAGGGAGATCGATGATCTTTTTTTTCAATAATATGAAAAAAGTTCTTAATGGATGGGAAAACAATCGGGATAAAAAAAGTTTCCTGCAGGTTAGAAAAGTTTGATTTGTTCCGTTTTCACTAAGTCAACTGGTCGAGTTTGGACAAGATTTTGTTTTTGAAGGCTTTTTTTTTCTCGAAAACAATTATATTTATCTTGTTAAATGTTCAGTTTTCTGGTCTCTTTTTGTCGAAATATTTGAAAATTTGCTCGGAAATTAGAAATTTTATCCCTTTTAAAAATTAACTAAGAGGTGAAAACAGGTTTGGATATGTTCAATTTTGTGGGCACTGATTTTAATTAATAATTTATTTATTGATTCATTTATTTTAATGTTATGTAGACGTTTGTAGATCGTCCAAGAATTAAACTCCTCCACATGTACATATGTACAAGTACACACTGTATGCATGTGCAACCGGCAAATGGGGAGAGCTGATTAAAAATTAGAGGTTAAGAATCCCTCAGTACAAAGGTACATGTGTTTAGTTTGTCTTAAAATTTAAATACAAAATCATTTTTTATTTAATCAGTTTTGAAATCTCATTAATTTTTTTTTTACTTGATTTTATGGAATGGGAAATAAGAAATGAAATGAGACTTAATTTAATATGTTACTATTGGTATATGATCAAATTAATCGATTTTAATTTTGCATGGTAAAAAGTTGAAAGGGAAACACCTTTAAATTGATTTCAATTGATCAGAAATCGGTGATCGACCTGTGATTTGGCTGTATTGTGTACATGTCTTCAGCCCCGGGGAACTTGTATATTCCATGCAAATTGTAGTGGTCAGCGTACCAATGGGCACTAATTACCTATTGTTCTTCGTCTGCGGCTACCGGTGTTTTCAATAAACAAACGACCTACACTGTACATGTACTCGCTACTTTGGAACAATCTTAAAGTTTATGGTCGCACGAAAAAAAAAATTCCATAATATTGAATTTGATGACGAATAAAATTGATAGAAAAAATATTTAGAATAGAACACTTTGGTACTATAATGAAAAAAAAGATATATACATTCACATCATGTACGTTGTACAGACTTATTTTCATTATTATTTCAATTCTCAAAGATCTATCTTCTTCAGTATTTAATTTCATTTTTTAGTTTTACGCATATTTCTTCAATCAATCAATCATTTATTTGAATCTTTTTACCATTTTACTTTAGTATACATAGACCACAAAAACATATAAAATGTATGTGATATTATACATAACAGTAGGTCTAAAAGGCATGCGTGAATAAGAAACCAAACAAAAAAAAAAATTGTAGATTGCTAAATGCGAAGTAAGGGAATTTAGGCCGGGGAGTATATTTTGTTTATCAGATAAAAGAATATCCCGGGGGAGGTGGTCACATGTATTTTCAATTCTGAATCTCTGCTAACGATTGTTTGGGACCGGTAAATACGTAGACGAGAAATTGACTTCACTTTTTAATAAAAAAAAGTGTGCAAAATATAAAATCATATAAATATAAAGAGAAAGATTGTTTAGTGAAGCACTTTTTTAAATTAATATTAGCATGGATTGTTCCCAATTCAAATGCAGGGAAACTCCACTTCGCTTAATCCGAGAAAAAAAAACCTTAAATGTATGGATTTTGAATGTCAGAAACATGACGTTGTGTATCGCACTCATGAATAAATGTTATAATAACTTCAGTTCTGAAATTTGTATGGTTCATTGCAATTGATTGTCTAAAATAATCTTATTCATGCATATAAAAAATTCGATAAGTATATATAATATCATAACTTGCATGACTTTTAAAACACACAACTAAAGAACAGACCTTGCCCTATCGACTATCACTTAACTGTAGACAGTATTTCACCCCCTCCTTTTTGTGCTACAGTCAAGTAAAATCATATAAATAAGCACCAAATCTGTACTGTTCGTTTATACAAAGGTCTCGGAGAAAAATGGAATTAAAAAAAAATTATAATCACTGCACAAAATTCTAATTTTACAAAAACGCAAGCCGTAACGATATCCCTATGGCAGAATGTACTAATAATTGACCCGATTCTAAACGAAAGTAGAACTTTTACACGTAGTTGACATGTATGTTCAATAAAAACAAGCACAAAGTTTGCATTAATGGAAAAAGTTTATTCAAGTTATGATTTATTTTATTTAGTTTTTTAACTGACTGACCGCATATAACATGTTTAAGGAGTGGCGCATAATATTAGAAGCCATATGCCCATAGACTTAAAACTGTATACAATGAAAAATGAATTAGCCTAAACAAAGACGTATATTTCATTGACTGAAAATCACTCTGCATAAGATTTATGTCATGTAGTGTACAATCCTTAAGCCTTAACAAATAATTTAAAAGAGATTGAGAGAGAGAGAAAGCTAGAAAGCGACACGATATAATATTCGCAGGGAGGACATCGGAGAACTAGAGCGCGCTGTCTACATAATATATATATAAAAAAAAATAATTAAAGATGCTTCAATTTCATTATTTAACTCTGTCACATTCTTCTATAAAATAACAAGTGTACGCTTCAAGACTAGATTTTATGAAAAATATTTAATACTGTTTTGTTAAAATGAGAGCTTAATTTAAAAGTAATTGGAAAAGGGGGGGGGGGGTGTTTTTAACTTAATGTGCTCATGCATTTTCAGTTCTCCACACGGTAAAATAAATTGATATTTAAAACCATTGACTGTATTGAAATATTAAAGAAACCCACAAAAAGCTTTTGATGACAGTACACATACATGTGAGAAAAAATATGAGATGAGATTTTTTTAACAAAAATTAAACTTTTGAAAAAAATACTTGGGAAGAAAAACCACTGCAAATACAACAGAATAATTTTCCTCAGATAATGTCATCTACGTTTAAGGAGAAATTTAAAGAAAAAAACATAAAAAATTTATAAAAGCTTATGTTAACATTATGGTCAAAAATTATTATAATGAAATTAATATATGAAAACTGAAAACAAATTAATAAAATGTGACTTTTTTATTTAGAATAATTTATTTTGTAACTGACTGTAATGGATTTGTTAAAATACTTTAAAAAAAAAACAACAAATAATCATTTCTCAGGCTATTTTAATCCATTCCCAGGTCAAAAACAATGACCACAGTAATTATCAGTAAATCTCAGCATCGACAGTACCTCAACAGTAATTATCAGCAATTCTCAGCAACGACAGTACCTCAACAGTATTTATCAGTATTTATCAGACTCCACAGTAAAAGACGACAGTAATTATCAGTATTTATCAGCAACAACTAAAATTATCAGCAACAACAGTAATAATAACAGTAAATGTCAGTAATTATCAGCAAGAACAGCACCGTATCAGTAATTATCAGACATTATCAGTAAAATTTGGGATTCTCAGCACTTTTTTCGTCCAGTAGTGATATCAACATATTTCTAATGAAAAACCAAGTCAGAATGGTTTGATACTTATTTTGGAAACTTAATTTTCTTGTAAAAATCGGGGTCTTTAAAAATTGCAGATTGTGCGCACGGGCCTGTCTGACGTTAAGCTAATTTCATTATAACGTCAAACATTTGGATTTTACCTTAACACATTGTTCACGGACACACACTTCATTTCTTTTTTAAAGCGCAACGCACTTCCAAGTGCTAACAATAATCTTTAAGTATAGATAATTTAATTAATTTTTAAAACTCAAAACAATGCACAAAAAATTATGAGCGTCATTTAAATAAACATTTCGTATACACAAACTCCACAGCCCAGTCCGACGCTGCGCTAGATTTATAACAACATTATGAATAGAAATCTCCATTTTCAGTAAATAACATGTGTTTTTAAATTCTTGTACTAGTGTCTTCGAATTTGTACACACCGTTGAAAAATCGTATATACCATTCTGAAATTGATACACTAAATATATTTCAATAATTTTGAGTTGTTTTAACAAATATTTTGTCTCTTACGTTGTTTCAACAGTTTTAAAAACTATTTTTTTTTGGTCGGACGCTGCCCCGTGCAGACGGCCGACGTCGCTTTTTTTTGTCGAGTTTTAACACATATTTGTTAGGGGTTTTGTTTAGTATTTGTAATGTCTATATATTAAGCGATACTTGAGATATCATTAATTTGTTATATCTTCTTTATCTGTGTTACATAAAATTTTTATTAATTTTTGACTTCTCTTATATAGAAAATAATCATTTTAATTCGAATACTTTATATCAGAGTTTATGTCATTTTAACCTTGGTCCGTGTGCACTATTTGCGACCTTTAAAGACACCGATTTTTACAAATATTTTACGTTCTATCAATAAAAATTAAATCATTCTGATTTGTTTTTGCATAAGAAATATTTTGATATACAAGAGATTTATTTTCACAAAAACGTCATCGTCCACGAACTTTTTGGACAACCCTCGTATTGTCATAATTAGGTATTTATCCATTTGACTTTTTAAATCTTGTTGTATTTTCTTCATGAACAACCCCATAACATTGTTTTATGATAACTTAAACATAGCTTCATGATTTAATAGAATGAAAATAAAAAGATTATTAAAAATCGAAAAGATTGGAAACTGAATTTTTGACTTAAAAACAAGGCAAAAAAAAAATTTACTAAAAACCGAAACAAATATCAAAAACTAAAATAAATACAAAAAAAAAAAATAATAAAAAAAGAAACATAATACCTGCCGACATATTAATCATTATATTTTATAAATAGATATTCTTAAGTTAGTGTCAATCAACATTTTTTTTTTTATTATTTTACATACATGTATAATTATTTTTTGTGGAGGTAGATGATGCAGTTGTAGCTGTTTTTATCTTTTGTAGCATTATGAACTTTGTAGTTATTGAACTGTGTCTTCTTGCCATTGTAACAAAATTTATTCGAGTGCAAACCTTGGAATGTTCGTCAAATAAACGATGTGTATGTCATAAAATAAAGGGAGATTTATGGGCAATGTGTGAAAACCTTACACTTGCAGCAGCACCTTCCTTTAGTAATGACGTCATTCTTGCTAATAACCGACTAACCGATTTCCCTAAAAATCTACCTCTTAATGTCACTTTTATGGACGTCTCACGAAATTTGATGAGAATCGTGAATCGACAATCCATGGAAAAATACATATATCTGCGCAATTTATCTATATCACATAATTCACTACAGATAATCGAGTTGGGTTCTTTTTAAAACTCTTTATATCTCCAGCACCTTGATATTTCCGGAAATCTGGAGCTCACTCTGGAGGTTTTGGCAAATATATCGAGTGATTTGAGAAATTCTTCTGCTATTCGCGTTTTAAATTTTGGAAATCTACAATGTACGTACGGCGTAAGTTTCATTGTTAAAAAATATCACCTACTTGGACTTAAACAGACACTTTTAGAGGAACTTAATTTGGCATCAAATCGTATCAACAGTCTTGAAGCGGATGTTTTGACTGAGCTACCCAAGTCCCTAAAGCATCTGAACCTGGCCAATAATAAACTCAGTTTTGGGGTTTATTTAGTAGAATTTGGTGATTTGCCAATTATCATGTCTATCAATGCGAGTTTCCAGTCCTCTTTTCATCAACTAAATGTAGAAAACATCCTCATGGACTGCAACGATGTTCGAAAGGTTTCTGCAACTTTAACAAATAACCAGACTAAGGACCCGAGAAGGAGCATGCCATTACTGAGACCGAAAAATAGAACATTCTACCTGCCATCTACTCTCCGAACAGTGTATTTTCACGATAACATGTATAAAATTACCCTTCAGGATTTTTCATTCAAATTTATTGGTAAACCTACTTTGTCAAAGCTTTATTTGCAAAACAATATTATCTAAGAACTGAATGGACCCATTATAGGCATGAGAAGTGTCATTTATGCAGACTTTTCAAATAATTTTTGCAGCTTTATCTCACGCAGATTTTTTGAAGATTTTAGAAATTTGTCTCATCTTGATCTTTCCTATAATGCACTCGGTGAAAGTCTTGAAAATGACTTAGATGGAAAAATCTTTCAAAATCTGAGGATGCTCACTTCCCTGAACTTAACTCGAAACAGGATTATTCGACTTCCGGCAAAAATCTTTCAAAATCTAGTCCAACTTAAACAATTAAATCTGAGCTATAATTCTCCTGGTGATTTTACGATGTCTATAAACCATATGGTTCATTTGTTTTATATAGATCTCTCTTAGAACCAAATATCAACGATAGATAAGGAAACTAGAAAAATGTTGCACGCAATATCGCAAGAAAAGTATATCTATTTGAATTTAAAGGGCAACAGATTGAGATGCGATTGTGGAAATTTAGAATTCGTGAAATGGGTTCTCACTTCCAAGATTATTGTTTTTCTTCATTTTGATGATTATTCGTGTAATTTTTTCGAATTCCACTAAGGTTCGGTTCTCAGATATTCGATTACTCGAACTGTTGGAAAAGCAGTGTTCCTCATATACTTTAATCATCGTGATTATGACATCACTTATTTTTGTTATCTTAACAATCACCATCAGTCGTATAATTTATAGATATAAATGGAAATTGAGATATATGTATTACGTCGCAAGGGAAAAGTACAAAGATAATGAAAAGAGCAAGAAACAACAGATTTGTTTCACTTCGATGCATTTGTATCTTATGCTGAGAAAGACAGAACATTCGTCATCGACCTTGTAAAGCGTCTGGAAGAAGAATTCAATCTAAAGTTGTGTATACACCATCGTGATTTCATCCCAGGAACAGGGATAGCAGATAATGTTACCAATGCTATTCATAATAGCAGGAAAACCGTCTGTGTCCTTTCTCCACATTTCTTACAATCATACTGGTGCATGTTTGAACTAAACATGGCACGCATTGAAGCCATTTATTCCCGAAACGGTGAAAATTTTTTGCTCCTTGTGGCTTTAGAGATAGACGCCATGAAAAAACTTCCATTTTCATTCATGGATTTATTTGACTCAAAATCTTATATAGAATTTCCGGAGGGAGGAGATCAGGACGAAGAAACAGGCTCTAGATCTAAACTTGGAGATGTTCTTAAATCGTGCAACTTAAACAGTCATTCAGCTATGCAGCTGCTACGCTGTGGAATTCTCTACCAAATCATGCTAGGGAACTTTCCACCCTCAGCCAATTTAAAACTTTCATAGAGACATGGACGGGGGAAAAATGCAAATGCAGTTCCTGCAGAAACCACAGCGTAGGGCTGCATAGCTGATGAGACAATGTTTAGAAACAGTTGAATTTTCATTTATTTTTGAAATCTTTCATTTTCTCTGATATCACCTATCTCATTTTTTTTTTCTTCCTTTAACCTCACAATATGCATATCTTGCCTATGTAGGTAGGGACTGACCCAATCACTGGGCAGGATGTGTATTGATGAGGAACATAAATTACTTTAAAATTATTATTATTATTATTTATTTTTATTTTTCATTCTTTCCTTCGTTCTCAATTTGGTTAAGCTATGTCTGTGTGAATTTTAAATTTCCTAAACTTTCAAATTTATTCAGTTATCGGGTTTTTTTTTATTTATTTATTTTTAATATTATTAATAACACAATTAGTTATTTTTATCTGAATTTATGAATTAAACTTAGTGCTTAACTTTATTACATGTACTATCATATGACTTTTATTTATTTATTTATAATACTCACGTTATATTTATTATTGTTTTTCTTAATGCAGTCATATTGCTTTTCAAGTTGTCTATTTTTCTTTAACTTATTCTAAAGAAACTATAAATTCTTAAAATTTGTTAAATTCTTAAAATTTATTTTATCTGTAATAATTTTTGTATGTGTATATATGTACATTTGTTTTTGCATGATAATTTATGTGTAAACGTCTTTCTGTGATATTTTAACTGTGATAGTCGGTTTAAGAGCTCTACAGACTTCATGTTTATTGTTATGTATGTATACAATACCGACTTTAAATAAAATTTACTTACTTACTTACTTACTTAATCGTGGGACAGCAAGTTTTGATATCTATCTGCAATAATTTTGCAATAATTATACAGAATTTTATAGTTTTAAACACAGTTCGATTAGTGATTTTCTTGTCATATAAATGGGACTAAGCATATCTCTGTTTATGTTTCTGAAAATTACAGATAAATTATCTAAGCATTTTCTATCTATGTCACAGTATCATTTCTTTAAAATCAATAATATGGAAGTTGGCATTAAATGAATATTTAAATTAAAACACAACACTATGATTTTTAGTATATACTTATTTGGTAGTTGAATCTAGATCTGTCACAGTATTTTCGAAATGCTCAGCTGAGTTTTTCGAATGCCCTGTTACATAATTTTGTTGTTGTTTTTACAAGTCGACCTTGATTGAATTTTTAGGTTTTAACCCTATATGCAGGTGAAAATGTATAATTATATTTCATAATAAGTAATTAGACAATGGAAGAGTTGAAATGCGTCCATTTTAATCTGAGTTACTTTCCCTGATTTGTGTGTTCTGCCTAACATGAAGATATGTAAAAAAAAAAAAAAAAAAAAAAGTGGCACCTTCTGTGACGCCTTTTATTTTGAATTCAATGTAAAATATCGACTTTTAACATGAAATACAGTTCATATACTTGTTTCTTGAAAAAATGTCGTTGAAAGATGTTATCCTCTATTTAATTGTGTAACACAAAGGAATAATGTCATCGTATGAGTTTATAATTCTTTTATTCTTAAGGTGACTATTTTGACAGTGCCATTAATTGTTAAACAGATTCCAAAAGATTGTTGTTGACCTTGTGTCTAAAAGAATTTTATCAATTTTTATTAGCGATCCTGACATCCTTTTAAAATTAAATCACAATACTGGTGAGTTGTTTTCCCTTTCTCATATTTAACTCTGAATTGTCTGGTTAATATCAAAATTCTAAAGCAATAAAAAATTTTTTCTACTTTTCTGAAGAAGAAAGTATAATTTTTATTAAGGAATTAAGTTTACTTCGTGAAAACATAATGGTGTTTCAATCAAATGAATCCCAAAATTCTTAGTTTCACATAATTTTCATATAATTTTTTTTTATTTCTTTCTATTTTTTGTGTCTAATGTTTAAAAGTTACCTAGATTTTTTTTAAAGTTAAAACTGAATAAGGAAACTGGATTAATAAATTAAAAAAGCGTTACGCGTACTTTGCGTAAGGACAAACACGTTTTAGTCAATATTATTTGTTGTAAACAGACATGTTTCTTTTAATTGCAAGGATAATTAACATCTCATCTACAACTTCATGAAACTAATTTTCATAAATGAAATTCTGATTCACGGGGTACGAGTCTCTTTTAAAGTGGAGTTCATCATATTTTTTTAAAATTAATAATACAATAATGAAGATGCACACATTTAAACTGATATAAAAAATATTCAGTGCGTGTTCTTTTTCGCCATCTTCACAAGCCACTGGTTTCTGATAGGCCATTCTCCTCTTGAACACTTTACATACAGTGCTGGGAAAGAAGGGATTTGACATCGTCACGTGATTTCAAATTTGAACATGGATGCATATAGTGCGTCATCAGCAAAAAGTATTTAAATCATGTTCTATTCAGTGCAAGTCTATATCTTCAATATAGATTCTATGAAATTATATTTTGCAAATATCTTAAGATATTGGATGAGAAATATCTATTCATGGAATAGCAAGTGATCATCGTTTAGTTGTCGTTTTCATTCATGGGAGAAAAGAGTCAAAATATATCCCTGAACGCAGTCATTTACAAAAATAAATCGCTGATTAGTCGATCGATGTTGATCCATTTCAATCCCAACTTAAGAAAAAAAAAATCTAAACTTTTAAATACCCTATGCCAAGGGTTTGTGAGAAAAGCATATCAGAACCCCTAGGATAACGAAAATGTTTTATTTTTGCAATTTTCTATTTAAACGGTATATTTTGTTGGCCGCTTTGATGCTTTGCATCAATTGAATTTGTAGGTTGCAAGTTCTCTGCTAAGAAGAACTAGTTACATTGACAGGCATCGATTTAAAATATTCTTTACTTGCATGTACTGGCGCATATTGTTAATTAGATGTTTTACCCATGTAAATAATGTATTTGTACCATACAGAATAAATAGGGAGATCGTAAAAAAGAGATCTCGGGATTTTTTTATACATGTCCTTGATATCTATCAAGTCAATTAATCACGTCGTTGTGTGCAGTCACCCTTTACAAGAAAGAAACATGAATGCCATATACGGATAGCTTGTAAAACGCCTTTTATTTTTTTAAAGGTAACTAATGTCAACCTGTAATGCTAATTTGTACCTTAATTTTTTGGATGTGTGTTTGAGGAATTCCGTATTTTTATATACAAATGTATTATAATTTTTTTTTCAGATCTTTGCACTGGGTTTTGTTTTATTTTGAGAGGTATTTTTTATTGATTGTAGAAACATCTACATCACCACAATATAGAATATAAACAATATTACGAGGACGAACAAAGAACATGTTCTACGTACTAAGCCAAAGAAATTTGATTACAATTGTCAACGTTTATATAGTCCATTCCTTTATTATTTTCCGTATAAAATAAAATAGAGTCATTTAAAGAGTCCAGATTTTATTTTTAGTCGAAAAGAGATTCATATTAAATTTCCGGTATTAATAAGAAAGGTATTATTATACATGTATTCTAACGATAGCTATTATACATATTAAATTGAGTGATTGATAAAATTAATATTATGGTTCAAGCATATTCCTCCTACTCTATGTGTCATAATTTGGAAAATTCAAAATCTACACTACCCAGGATGCTTACAGTAGTTCCTGAGAAGAAGATTGTTCTCTAATTCTTTAATATCCTTATTATTCTTAATTTTTTTATGCACAAAATAAAAGTCACGTTCACAGTGCTTCAAGCGTAAAATTCAAGACTCTATGCTTGTTAGTTTCTATTGAATAAACAGTGAAGACAGGCATGATTTTAAATTTCAACGCTTTGTTGAACTGAAATTTAAACTTAGTGATTAAAATATGAATGATAATGTTTGGAATTCCCCTTCTCTCTCTCTTTAGAGGTGAATAAGGAGAATTAGTACATTTCTTCAATAAATCAACCAGGAGTTTTCATCAATCATCATTTGAGAAGGAAAATTATTGAAAAGTAAACAAGCAGCCGAGGATGTTTTTGACGAGGTGTGTTAACCTGGCAGATGACTCTATAAATAGTATGTAATAGACTAACAAGTTCACGTTATATTATGTACGAAGGTCGTTCAAAAAAAATCTGCAATTATTTACTCTTACAGAAGTCATATAGTTATGAAAATTCAAAGAAATATGTATCTTTATGATCCAATACATTTCGGGCAAAAGAACTGCGAACGATAGCATTGTTCTCCCGCCTACCTCCGAGTCAATTTTCAAAAGGTAACATATTCGATGAATTTTTAATATTTTTTATAGATAATTATCTGGATTTTCATAAAATATTTCTTATTTGGGAAAACAAGGAGAGATAACTCTAAAATTTTGGTAAAACTTGTGTTTTTCACTATAGAAATCAACAGAAAACGGAAAAATATTTTTAAAACATCTTCCCCCCCCCCCGTGTCACAAAAATTGCTTTTTACAGGTAATATAGAATGTTATTTCACATATTCATACATGTACCAAAGCTTTTTGTGTGACACGGGGGGGAACATATGTTTATTGATAAAAAAACGATAAAAATGCTTATTTTCCATCATGTTCAAGGCAATATACAACTGAAACATTATATTTTATTAAGGTCTTCCGTCTTCACGGAAGACCTTATAGCGATTCTACTGTTTCTTATTATTATTATTTTTCCGTACATCAAAATTTGTGCACGCGATTTCTCAAAGATTACTGAATGGATTTTCATGAAATTTACAGGAATAATGTGTTGTTATCTGAAGTTATTTTTTCCGAGAGATTTTTGGAAAACTCGCTTTCGGTGCCAAGTTAAGGGACTTTTCCTGAAATTAAAATGACATTTTGTCCGCGGTTAAACTCAAAAACGGTAAAAGATATCAACATGAAACTTTCAAGGATTAAAGATCGAGATAAATACCATCCAGGACGCAACTCTTCGTTCGTCGTCGGTACTTCCTGTCGTTAGGAGAAGCTAATTTAAAAAAATCTCATTTTCTAACTTTTTTGTTTTTCAATATTTTTTATCAATTTTTGGAATGATAATAGAGACTTTTTGATTGATTCTTACTATGTAAGTTGTTTGGATATTGGTTTGTCTGAACTCTAGATATTAACATTTGAAAATCTCTCTCGGCTATCTCTCTCTCTCCACCATTTCGCGAGTAGGGGTTTATGGAGGCAGCTGAGCGTTTGATTAAACGATTCTGACATAAGGATACATGAAATGTAAAAAACTACTTCGACTCTAACGAAGTAGTGAAATGGTTGGAGGAGTTACCTCCCGTTACTTGTTTATATTATAATAGATATTTAATGTAGATATTGTAATTAATTGGTCAATTGACAACAGAATTATACAAGTTTTATTGATAAATGATGTTCTGTTAGAAAATAATAATAGTGTTGCCAAAAGAAAGGCAGTCTGTAGTATTTTATCAATATGATATCTGATAACTTATGATCGTTGATTAAGTTGAGGTACAAGGGGGCAGTACAGCTAATTGGCTTGTGTCTTCACTTTGGTGCAGAAACCTATTAGTGTATCAATCAAATGGAATTGTGCAAAGTTGCCGTAGTCAGTGACTAGTTTAAATATAGCTTTGTGACGTTAGCTATATGTTTGTCATTAGGACAGAAAAGCTCTTACAAAGTTAAATACTGTGTAATTATATTGTAGCTACCTGGATAGAGTTATATAGTCACCAGCAGGTGACTGTTGACTTATGTAGTCAGTTGTATGGTGAGGCAATTGTCATATGGCACCAGGCAGTTGCCGGTATTAACTGAAGATATATAAGTGTACAAAGCACTTAGGTTATTCAATTTAAAGACACCAGGCAGGTGTCATATTATTATCTGTAAATATTGCATTCAATCATATCCCCAGTAAAACTCGGTAATCCGAGCACGGACCTACTGACCGCTCAGGTCCGACACGTTACAGTAGTACCGTATATACTCGCCTATAAGTCGGATTTTTGGGAGTTAATTTCTGGTCCAAAACTCTATGTCCGACTTATAGGCGAGCTATAAAATGAATGGTTTTATATGAGGTCAGTCCCTATGGTATATAAGCTTTTAAAATACAACCGACTTATAGGCGGAACGAATTATAGGCGAGTATATACGGGTAAGTTGCAATTAAGTGTCAATCTTAAAACTAAATTTCCGTTTCACTGCTTTAGTGTAACTGGGCTAGATACAATATGAAATGTTTATAATGTGTTACATATTCTTTCTTAACGTCGAAATAAAATAAAGGCGCTAAGAATGTTTTATTTTTAAAATTTAATAGAAGCTATCATACCTATTTAATAGATCAGTCCAAAGAAAAGGCGCAAATATTTACTCGTGGCGTTTGCCGCGAAATTATGAATGTTTTTTTATAATTCTTAGACAGGTGAACTGTTGCAAAAGTATACACAAGCATGTTTAGAGCAGTACTCTCAATAGCTTAATGGTTAGCGCGTTGAGGATAAAAAAGTAAAAAAAAAGCACATTCACGTTGGCGACATTGGTTCAATCCTCCTTGTGACCAAAATTTTTAATTTCTCTTTTCAGCTCGATTTTACGTGGGTTTCTTTTCCTAAAACGGACGGAAGACCTCTCGTTGCTCGCAACGAGATCGTATCTAGTTGATATATTTATGTTTTATTTATTTGCCTAAAACATAAGAAAAAATATAAGGAACATTTAATCATATCCAAGACTATTTCAAAATATGGTGATGCTTGAAACTCCGATTTCAATGGAAAATATCGCCTACCCCCCTTTTTTCAAGAGCTGGAATTATGAATAATTTACTGTTTAGCGTTGGTATTAAGTCAATTTATCAATTATCATTGAACTGTTCTTTGTATTAAACAAAGATTTAATGGCGAAATAGCTATTTATATTGAATTAAATGGCTCTAAAATGTAGGCGGGAATCGAGAGTTAGCGTGCGTATTTCTTTCTGTATTTTGAAAAAAAAAAAAATTCTAAAAAAGTAACGCTGTGATTATGTCGCTGATCAAAGGGTACGGAGCACAACAAAAAATTGAAAGAAAAACTTTCGGAATCCACAATTTAACTAATAAATTTTCTATAATTTGCAATATTTCTAAATTCATGTAGTATTTCATTTTATAGTATGTGTATATTTACCTGACCTCACTTGTTGATTGATCAGCAACCTGGGAGGATAAGGAGGAACACGTTCACAAAGGTTTGTTTGAAATGGACTTCAGATTAAAAAAAAGAAATAGAAAAGCAACTTCATGTTAGCTAAAAAAAATTTTGATCGTGGTTCTCAGAATGGAAAGATTGCTTTCTTGAGGGAATGTAAATGATAATCCACTTAATTATTTTTCATGTCTTTAAAATGAGACACACACAAAAATACAGAGGCATGATTTGTCTGAGCTTCTTTCTTTTTTTTCAAAATAATGTAATGCATTTCTTTGTCTTATATATCTTAAGATTCAGAAAGCAATTAGCCTAACTTTTCCTTTTTTTCTTCAATTAAAAAGATGTTTTACTGTATTTCAAAGATCCAATACATTTCGGGCAAAATTTCTGTATTTTGAAAAAGAATCTCTTAAAAGTAAAGGTGTGACGATGTCGCTGATGGAAGGGTATGAAACACAAACAAACACTGAAACAAAAACGTGCGGATTTCAAAATTTAACTTATAAATTTTCTATAACTTGCGATATTTTTAAATTCATGTTGTATTTCATTTTATAGTTATATAAATTTACCTGACCTTACTTGTTAAATGACCAGCAACCAGGGAGGATAAGGAGGATTACGTTCACAAAGGTTTGTTTGACATGATATACACTATAATAATAAAGGGTATTTTAAAGTTTCCCCCTATTTTTTTTTTTCTTGATATATAACAAGCAATAAGATACATTTTAAGTTTGGAGCATCAAAATGCTGTTTCAGTTTAAATAATTGAAATGATTTTAAATGTCATTTAAGGTCTAGTTCCAGGTCTTACTACATGTAGTTGATGAATATTATGTGCTTTATATAAAAAATTATTAAAAGTATTGAAGAGATATTTTTATGACTGAACCGTTTTCAAACTTCAATTTACTCGGTTCTATAAAAATACATATTTTTTTTTAAATTAACCGAATGTTATTACATAACATAAAGTTGCTTTTCTTTTTTTTTTTTAATCTGAACTTCATCTTTTACTTACAAAACAACCGTCTCAGGTATAGAATTTTCTTACGAGGATAATTTAACAAATAAAGCAGTATTTTAAACCACTTGAATTTAATTTTAAAATTCAAGGTTGATTTATTTTAAAACTTCCTGTTTCAAAGAATTGGAAAGTTAGTTTTTCCTTGATGGAATTCAAATAATAATCCCCTTAATATCTGTTTAATGCCCTCATGAAACAAAAACAAAAATACAGATATTTTTAAAATTAAATACAGGATTTGTCGAAGCTTCATTCTTTCTTCAAGAATAAGTATTTGTTAAACGCATTATTTGTTAAATGTATTTAATTCTTTGAAATCTCATGAAATATTGTTGAAAATTTATCAATTATGAAAACATTATTGAATAAAATGAAATCAAGTTGGATTTTTTGGAAAGATTGCTTTCTTGAGGGAATGTTAAAAAAAAAAAAATGAAAAACACACAAAAAATTTGATAAACGTCTTTGTTTAATAAATTTTGAAATAAAAAATACAATTAGCTTTTCTTTTCTTCCTTTCTTTAGCTCACCTGAGCCGAAGGCTCAAGTGAGCTTTTCTGATCACATTTTGTCCGTCGTCCGTCCGTCTGTCCGTCCGTCTGCTTTTTATTCAGAAATCGCCAGCAGGAAAGTATTTGTAACAGTAATGTTTTAATTATTTAGTTTTAAATTGCATTTTTTGGCTCCTTAAAGCTGTTTTGAAAACTAGTTGAATAAAGATTTTGAAATCAAGTTGGATTTTTAAACTGAATGGAAAGATTGCTTTCTTGAGGGAATGTAAATATCAATACGCTCAGTTATATTTAATGTCTTAATGAAAAACACACAAAAAATACAAAGGCGTGATGTGTCTAAGCTTCTTTCTTTTTTGTCCAAAAAATGTAAAGCATTTCTTTGTTTAATAAATTTTGAAATAAAAAATACAATTAGCTTTACTTTTCTTCCTTTTTTTCTTCAATTAAAAAGATGTTTTACTGTTTTAAGTAAGAGCGTGTGCATCTTTATAGATATATGTGCGTTCCTTGGCAAATTTTCTTTTAAATTATTTATTTTTTATAATAAAACAGATATTTCTTTAAAAATACCCTTTCCTTTTTTTACAATTAAACATGATGGATTCATGTATTATCGATTGACATTATCTAAAAAGAAATGACATTTTTAACATCTTTGAAGTTTTGCAAAGATTCTTTTATTTTTTTAATTAAATTCGCCAACAGGAAATTCTAGGTACTATTATGCATTAATTATTTTTTACCTTGTAGAAATATGAGTTTCACAGTGACTGGATTTGGATATTTACTCTTCATCATAAGATTAATGCAAGCGGAAGCAATGGATTGTACGACAAACAAACAATGTGTGTGTCATAAAGTCAATGGACAATTGTGGGCGAATTGTGAAGGCCTCAGTCTAACTTCTGCTCCGACATTTGATAGAAATGTCATGGGAATAAATCTTGCTAATAACAAGATTTCGAATTTCCCAACAACTCTTCCATCAAACATTGTTTACTTGGACATATCGAGGAATTGGATTAAAAACATTAATCAACGATCATTGGAAAAATATAATTTTATGAGGAATCTAAGCATTTCCGATAACTTGCTTCAAACTATTGAACTTGGTACCTTTCAAAACTCTTCAAAGCTTGTGCACTTAGATATTTCCGGTAATCAGGAACTGACACTTGAGGTTCTAGCTAACGTATCAAGTGATTTAAAAAATTCAACTTCAATCCGAATTCTAAATTTTGAAAAACTGCAATGCACGTACGGAGTGAGTTTAATTGTTAAAAAATATCATCTTATCGATCTTAAACATACACGACTGGAAAACCTTAACTTGGCTTCAAACCGCATCAACAGCCTTGAATGGGGCGTTCTGTCGGAGCTTCCCACGTCGCTAAAACATTTAAATCTGGCCAATAATGTACTAAGTTTTGGATTATATATAGTGGAACTCGGAAATGTGGCCAACTTGCTGACCATTGATGCAAGTTTTCAGTCTTCCTTCCATCAATTAAAATTGAAGGACTTTTTCATTGGCTGCAATGATACAAAACCGGTGTGTAACAATTCGTCCTCCAATGACAAACATGTAGACTTGTTTATGAACGGATGGCTTTCTGTTCAAAGACAAGCTAATATAACCATCTCCCTGCCCTCGACATTACAATATTTTTACTTTCACGATAATTTGTATAAGATGACTCTTCAAGAGTTTACATTCAGATTTTTCGGGAAGCCTATGCTGTCTCATATTTACATGCAGAACAGTATAATTTATAAACTGAATGGACCAATGAAAGGCTTAGAAAGTGTTATTTATGCAGATTTCTCAAATAACTTTTGCAGCTATATTTCGCCGAGATTTTTCGAAGATTTTAAAAACCTGTCTCACCTTGATCTGTCCAATAATGTTCTCGGTGAAACTATTGAAAATGATATCAATGGAGATATATTTCAAAACCTGCGCATGCTCACCTCTTTGAACCTTACCCGAAACAGGATCGCTCACCTTCCCGCAAATATATTTCGAAATCTCATTTATCTGGAAAATCTTAACCTCAGTTTTAATTCTTTGAGTACGTTTACATTGCCCTTGGAGAATATGGTTAATTTGAAATATCTAGATCTCTCCAATAATCAGATTTCCACAATGAATAAGACAACTAGGACAACTTTGGACGCTATTTCTAAGAACAAGACCTTCTCGTTGAACTTAAAGGGTAACAGGTTAAGATGCAATTGCGAAAACTTCGAATTCGTAAAATGGTTGCTTACTGCAAAGCATGTTATTTTCCAAGATTTTGATGACTATATCTGTACCTTATCAAATTCCTCAAAGATTAGATTCTCAGATATCGAATTACTCCAACTGATGGAGAAACAGTGTTCCTCATATACCCTCATCATTGTCATTATGACGTCATTAATTATCGTCATCTTAACAATCACCACGAGCCGTATTCTTTATAGATATAGGTGGAAGTTAAGATATATGTATTACGTGGCGAGGGAAAAATATAGTGATCAAGGGCAAGAAAAATTAGGCGAGGATTCATTTTATTTTGATGCATTTTTTTCTTACTCAGATAAAGACAGAATATTTGTTATCGACCTAGTCAAGCGTTTGGAGGAGGAATTCAATCTAAGACTGTGTATACATCATCGTGATTTCATCCCAGGAACAGGGATAGCTGATAATATCACGAACGCTATTCACTACAGCAGGAAAACCGTCTGCATCATAACGTCGCAGTTTTTACAATCATACTGGTGCATGTTTGAACTAAACATGGCGCGCATGGAGGCCATTTATTCCAGAAATGGTGAAAACGTTCTGTTTTTGGTGGCTTTAGAGAAAGACGCCTTGAAAAAACTACCATTCTCATTCATGGATTTGATCGATTCAAAATCTTATATAGAATTTCCAGAGGGTGGAGATAAAGATGAAGTAACAGCCTTTCGATCCAAACTTGGGGAAACAATTAAATCTCATGACAATTACTTCAGATCTCTTTCAGCAGATACATTTGGTGATAAATAAGTATTTTGCTATAATTGTAATTTTATCATTACATATGTTATAGGTGGATATGAATTGTAAAGCATAGACGAAAACAGCTAGATAAAAGGTAGATATTTTTAAATATTATGTATTTTACTGCGCATAGTATAAGTTATTGGTGCGCATGCGTGAGGAGATAATTGTTTTCTTTTATAACACTGTGCAAAATTTGACTAATTTTGGACCTATACCAGATTTTGTGCAGGAATTTTGTGAAATTTTGTGTGTTCTGTAGCATTGCTATTCAATTTTTTTTATTTCTGGGATGAATTAAATGTCCGAGTCAGAAAAGCGTCGTCGTCAGTCATCTGTTGGGCAGACACCAAAACCTCAGGCAAAGAAAATGGCGAGTTCGACTGGAAAACTCGGATTTAGATTTGACGGACCGGGTGATTATCATTTGGCAGGCTATCGAAAATTTACAGAAAGGTCAGTTGCAGTTACAAAAGTCTTTGGATAGTAAATTGGATAAATTCCGAAACGAATTTCTATTAAGAATTGACGAGAAACTCAAAGCTATAAAAAGCGATATTGACCTTGAACTTGGCAGTCAACAAAAACAAATCGATGTCCTGTCACAGTCCATCGACTCTATTCTGGGGCCACTAGATAAAGTTGAGAAAATAGAACGACCGGCCTTAGAAATTAGTTCAATCCCAATGAACTGTGCAGGTATTGCTTCAAGCACAGATCCGCTAAATGACCTGAAAATTACTATTATTGCGACAAATGTTGAACAAAAGGGAAATGAAAATGTTTTGGAAATCGCCAATGATCTGGTAGGATGTCTTCATGATTCGGTGAATGTAGTAGCAGCGGCTCGTTTAAAGAGTAGAAAATTTTGAAGGCCAGGAATAATTAAGATAAGTTTTGCAAATCTGGAAAAGAAAAAACAAATTTTGCGGTGAATGTAGTAGCAGCGGCTCGTTTAAAGAGTAGAAAATTTTGAAGGCCAGGAATAATTAAGATAAGTTTTGCAAATCTGGAAAAGAAAAAACAAATTTTGCGGGAAAAACGGACACTCAGATGGATAGAAAAATACAAAAAGGTTTATCTTCGATGTAGCAAATCACATACCGAGCGAATCTTGGAATTAAATGCCCGCACGCTGTTAAATGAACTCCCAGATAGAAAACAGTACCGAATTACTGCTAGTGGTCGCATTGTCAAGAAAACGCAGACGGAAGAGAATACACCGCATCACGTGCAGCACGACCTGGTGGATGAAAAATGGATAGGAATTATTGAACACCCAATTAAATTTAGTCACATCAACGTAGGTGGGTGGACGGTTAACAATCATGATTTAAGTGTGTTACTTATTGAACATATGAATGCGGACATAATAAGCATTAATGAAACTCATCTCAAAGATAATGAGAAATTGGACTTGAGCGATCAGGGATATGAATGCTTTGGATACAAGAGAAATTCTAAGCATATTCGTGCACCAAAAACATTTGGTGGAGTAGGAAGTTTGGTAAGGAAAACAATATTACAACATTTTGTGGTTCGTGTTAATGACAAGTCATGTGAAGATATCTTAGGGTTGGAATTTAAACACAAAGAATCCGACATTCGATTTGCTGTGCACTCGTGTTACCTTCCCCCAGAGAATTCGAATTGGGGACGTGATGCAGAAAACTTTTATTCGCATATTTTGGCGCAGATTTATCTGAATTATGACATGGATATCATATTTGTTCTCGAATTGGACATTCCAAAAATTTTAGTTGTGAATAATATCAACGACAGATGTGTAATTGATAATGTTTGCAACAAACATGGAAACTCATTCGTGGAATATATTCCTAATTGATAGTAAATTCTGTGTTTTAAATGGATGATTTGGAGAGAAATCAAACCGGTTCACTTCCATCTCAACCAGAGGGAAAGCGGTCGTCGATTATGCATGCATACCTCATGATGTTTTACCACATTGTACTGAATTCCAAATAGTGTCATGCGGGAGTATTACATGATACAATCCGCTCTAGGAACTAAATGTAAATGCCCAGATCATGCATTTTTGGTATTTGACTATCAGTACAGGATTGAAGCAAAGGATATACTTAAACAAATGCACCCTACGGATAAACTTACTGAGAACAATTTGAGTGATAAGTCACGGAAATATTTTAAATTAAAAATTACTTAATGATCAGACCTTTAAAATCTTCCTTACTAGAATTGATTAGAAATATTGAACTTTGTAAAGAAACACAGAAGGAAATTGATGATATCTATTCAAAATTTTGTGAAATAACAGTCAAAGAAATGGAGAGGAAAAAACCGCACAAAGACTGCTCAAAACGAACTCGGAAAAAATTGCAACAAACTAAACCTATTGGAATGAAGAACTTACTAGTTTATGGAAAGATATGCGCAATAAAGAAAAGATTTTTCTAAAGGAAAAAGATCATAAGTGGAAACGAAAAGCTAGAGCGGACTTTTCTTCATCACAAAAAGGATTTGACAAACGGTTACGTTTTTACGAAAGGAAGTATAGATCGGATCTTGCACTTGAAATAGAGAAAATTTCAACTGAAAATCCTAGAAAATTTGGGAGCAGCTTGATAAATGGTGAAAGAAAAATGTGATCCCTATGGAAATTTATAAAGAAAACGGTGAAACAACTTCGGACACAGATGAAGTACTTCGTAAATGAGAGAATGATTTTTCAAATATATACGCTCAAAGTGGTTCAAATTTTGATAATTCGTTTTATAACACTGCGTTACAACATAAGCAAATGCTAGGAGATATTATGATCTACCCTCTCTATGTACCAAACACGTATTTAAGCGAAAATATTCACGTGAGGAAGTCGCACAGGTTGTTTTGCATTCCAAGGACGAGAAAGCTGCGGGAATAGATCTACTCTACAATGTTCAATACAAACACATGATCTACGCATGATCTTTCTACAATGAAGTCATGAAAAACAATAATATCATTTCAGTGTTACACAAATTATTTCAACTTTGGTTTGAAATCGGTAAAATATCTTCTATATGGAGAATGGCGATAATACACCCTAATATTCCAAAAAATTCACAAGAAGATCAACGAATTCCTTTAAACTTTCGTGGAATACGTTTGCTTTCATTAGTAGCCAAATTCTATAGTTCTATTTTAAACAATAGACTACAAACATATCTGGAAGATAATTTCATTTTAGTTGATGAACAAAATGGTTTCCGTGGAGAAAGATCATGCGTAGATCACGTGTTTGTATTGAACAGTATAATTCAGAATCGTCAACATTCGCAACGTTTAATTGATCTGGTGGACAGACAACTGTTACAATATAAGCTTGGGCTCAATTGAATAGATGGTGATATGTACATTGTATAATGTCATTTCTATAGCCTTTACTTATTGACTGAATCTTGTGTGCGTTTGAATAATTTTCATACAAGTTGGTTCACTAGTCAAAACGGGGTTCGCCAGGGAGATACTTTATCACCTACACTGTTCTCCATTTTTATTAACGACTTAGCAGTGAATATCAAGTAAACAAATATAGGAATTCCAATCAATGATGAGAAAGTTTCTTTACTTTTGTACGCCGATAATATCGTGTTATTAACAGAAAACTGGATTTATTTTATAATATATGGTGCTTAAAGTGGCGGTTAAATGTAAATAAGGAAAAGTCAAATGTTGTGAAATTTCGTAAAGGGCGTCAACCTCGCACTAAGTTTGAATTCAGGATAGGAAGTGAGAAATTACAGATCGTTCCACAATATAAATACCTTGGACTAATTTTTCATGAGAAGCAGTCCTCTTTATATGTTGCAGCGGAGACTCTAGCGAAGGCCGGAGGCAGGGCAATGGGTGGAGTGATTTCGAGAATACACTCTTATAAGGATGCTGGATTCAGAACATACGGAAACTTTTATAATTCTTGTGTTGTGCCAGTTCTTGATTATTGTTCGGGAGTATAGGGTTGTAATGTTTTAATTAATATGGTGCAAAATCGTGCAATTCGTTATTTTCTGGGACTTCACCAATTTACTCCTTTATTTAACCTTAACAGCGAAGTTGGGTGGCTACACTCTACACAGCGACTTTGGCTGAATATAGTTCGCCTTTGGAACCGAATTCTTCAGTTGGATACTGATAAATTAACGAAAAAGTTCTCATTTTGGGATTATAATATGCAGGGTGTGTGGTATTCACAGGTCAAAAACATTTTTGACAGTCTCAACAGTAGCAGTCTTTTTCAACACCAGCAAACAGTAGATACAGAATACATGTACCAAAAACTTCGTCAATATGCTGAAAATGAATGGAAAGTGAAAATACAATCATCACCAAAATTAAGGATATATATTTCCTTCAAAGTTAATTGTGAAACCGAACCGTATGTTGCATCAAATTTTTAAAAAAACGAACGGTCAACCTTGGCACAGTTCAGATATGGAGTGCTTCCCTTACGCATTGAAACCGGTCGATAAAAAAAGTGAACCAATAAGTGAAAGAACGTGTGTTTTCTGTTCTAGTTCCTCTGTTGAAGACGAAAAACATTTCTTATTAGACTGTCAATTGTATAATAATGTTAGGGGAAAATATTTTGATAGTGTGTACAAGGAGCACCAAAATAGTAATGATAATGATTATTTGTTTAAAGTTTTCAATCAAAATTACCAAATAAAGTTAGCCAAATTTGTACATACAGCATTTAACCATAGAAAGAATCTTCTGCATGTGTAAATTTATATAAATGTTATTTATGGAAAAAGTGACTTATAGGTCCAGTGGGCCGGGTGCAGATTCAGCTTGACGTATTGTGTTTACAATGTATATTGAAATGTCTATAATGCACTATAATAAATGATTACTTACTTACTTACAGTTATGTTTTATGGTAAATATCATTGTCATTAAATAATGAGAAACATTTACTCATCTTTAATATAGAACACTGTTTCGATTTTAATCGTTCACTTTGATAAATTAATTAGCTGCAGATCTGTAGCTCTCCGAAAAAAAAATTATTGATAGACCGGGGAGCTACAGAGCCACTCATTGAAAAAACTGTATATTTATTGCGCACAAAAAAAATGCGCTGGGTTCTCGATTTATTTCTCCATGTTTTTAAAGCTGTAATCTCAAAATATTGCTAACCGTGTGTCCCTTACATATTCTTTGACTCTTTCCACAACAAAACATTACCCATAATTGTTGTTTATAGTCCTCCTGGCCCTGATATTGCAATCATTGGACATTTCGCTTATTCATACTGCCATTTTGGTTTCAAAGATAATTCGGTCCAATATGCTTCGTTCAGATGTCAGCTACGAAAGAACTTGATAGAGAAGAGGGTATTTTTTTTAAATCTTCCATTTTTTGCAATTGAGGTAAGAATTTGAAAAAAATTAATCAAGAATCCAGCGCACTTTTTTGTGCGCAATAAATATACAGTTTTTTCAATGGGTGACACTGTAGCTTTCCGGTCTATCAGTTTATATTTTTCGGAGAGCTACAGATCTGCAGCTATAAATTAATATGTTGTGTTACATTAATAAAGAAGAAAACGTGTTTATTATAATTGTTGTTTCAAAGTAATAGTGAGGCGTTTCAAATTAGAACTACAGTAACTATAACCCTAAATGAAGGCAAATCTTTTTTATATCATCTTTCAAAAATTGTAAAAGGTAACTTTGGAACCATTGTTAGTAGTAGGCGTACATGTATAAAATAGCCTGTATACATGTATCATTAAAAATTTTGATTCCTCATTCAGTATTATTTAGCAAAAAATATAGTTAAGAGCAAAAGCAACATAAGGCCTTTTCCGAACCAGAGAATTTCTGAAGAAATCAAACTGCTGAGTTTTGATTGAACATAGAGTATTTATCGCAGGTACTTTTGATGATCATGTATCTATCGACCATGACGTAATTTTTCATCTAGTCAAGCATTATGACGTCATGAAATGCGTCATTTTTCTCTTATACTTTAAAATCCTTTAAAAACGGATCCCCCCCCCCCCCCAAAATTTCATAAAGAGCACAACCAAAATATGCAGTTTAGTTATGTTTCTGTTTCTGACAATAAAAAACACGTGTATTGTTTGGATCGAATTAATTACGGTATCCCCGAGGTAGTGTTAAACTTTTCACTTTTTCATTAAGGCATATTTTCTAATTATAGACCTCACGTGGTGACCTTGTGGTGTAGTGCTTCCTCTAGTATTAGTCCCATTGAAGTCTATAGAATGCATAACCATAGCAAAAGTTTTATCCATGACTTTTCCGATTTATTAGTGTTACATATATATAGTATTTAAAAAGTGTTAAATCGACGAATTCTGATCCGTGTGTTCCCTTAACAAACCTGCGTACTGGTCCTGGATTGGAAATGGTAGAACGTTTTTATTAAAGTAATGATTTAAATTTGACAAATTGGTTGATGTTGTTGATATTGCACAATATTAAATATTTATAAAAGTTAATTCTAAGGATTTTTGAAAGATCTTATATTATACCTCTGCATATTTTGATTCATTTTACGACCTCAAATCAATCTTAGATATCGATTTTAAGAAATTGATATCTCTAAAGTTCGCGTTATATGCACATGTAGCTTACTATGACGTAATATCATATAAGCAAGTCGGATATTTGGTTGGCACCTTAACGTAGAACCTACGTCGTATGACATCATAATTAGTGAATGTGTTTAGCCTGTGCTAGATCCATCATGACGTCAAAATTAATTCAATTTCACTTTTTTCCGTACTCTACAGCTTCAATAGAAATGGTTGAAAATACTGCATTTTGAATTTCACGGAATTCAATTTAAAATCATGCCGAAATAATCTTAGTTCAATTCATAATTTTTTTGGTGTATAATGCTTAAAAACAATATATTTCTGGAATTAGAGAAGCCTGTAGGCACCTTTCATTTTACTAGATTTTGACCTTAATTAAGTTGAAAAATTCAAGACAATCTTGTGTAATGAATTCGAAATTACAATGTATTGATTGATTGTATATTGTTTAACGTCCCTCTCGAGAATTTTTCACTCATATGGAGACGTCACCGTATGCCGGTGAAGGGCTTCAAATTTTGACCTTTACTCGGCACTCAGGGCCATTGAGCAGTGAATGTTTTTTTATCGTACCAACGCCGATTACGACACGGGCCCTCGATTTTAAGGTCACAACAAAAGGACCCACAACTTTCACTTCAAAGTGCCGAGCGCATTTTTTTTATCGACTTAGGTCAGTCGCGGCTGAGATGCAAACTCACGACCACCCGATCACGGAGCGGGCGCTCTAC
This sequence comes from Saccostrea cuccullata, assembly GCF_032062105.1. Lineage (NCBI taxonomy): Eukaryota > Metazoa > Mollusca > Bivalvia > Ostreida > Ostreidae > Saccostrea > Saccostrea cuccullata. Next base: position 110,212 of record NW_026918217.1, read on the forward strand.
CGACTGAGCCACCCTGAACGGTAAATTACAATGTATATACGACTTACTGACGTGTAATAATGTGTATGGTATGTAATCATATTGAAGGAATGCAACAATCCTAAGAAATCTTCAGTTGTCAAGAAAATAGTGTTATATCTTGATGAAATGTGTCTTAGTCAAAGATGAATGTGTTGTAGATCGTGTGTACATTTTTGTGATATTTATACTGAAATGATGTGCATTCCTTTTCATAATTATTTGTTACTTACTCATATTCTTGGTGTTTGATTACATTTTTTCTATTACAAGTGATCGTTTTAGATTAAAAGAACAATTTTTGATAAACATTTTTAATCTAAAGTAAACCCCATACAGTCATAAATCCCGTGTTAAGTGCAAAAAGGTCAAGAATATTAGCATCGGTAATTAGCCTACCTCTCATTAGTTAGAGGCGAAAGGTATATATTTTAATAACTTTTTGTAATCATTTGGGTATGTTCTTCATCATATTAAAGACTGAAAATATTGTGACAAATACTTTTGAAAAATATTTACGAATGTAGGGTGGAAAATTGTCTAAAAAATAAACGTCATTTGCCTTTTTTTTTAAATGTGGACTTATCTTTTATGTCAATTATATAAAAAGAAATTATTCTTGAGAAATATTGCTTAATATTGCTCAGTTTATACAGTCTATAAACGACGATGTTTGAATAGATATTTTTGAGATTTTTCATATTCTCTTCTTGACAAGTACCCCTAAAAAACCTGAAAATGTGTAGACGCAGTATGTATCAACATACCAAGTCTCAAAGGCTGTACTACATTTGAAAACAAGGAAACGTATCATGAGCTTTACTGATTGATAAGCAAGTCCTAATTAAAGATTGAAAATTTTGTGACAAAGACTTTTCTGACATAGGTTCAACCTAAACATACCATCGTAGTTTAAAAAAAAGATATTCTCATTCAAATAAGCAATTGGCTCTGTTTTTGTTGAAACGTAGCATATTTTATCCCGCTTCAGACAAATTTGTCGATTACTGATTGGATAAAGGCTAATCACAAGACGCCCTGAAATTTTCCATATTACGTCTGCGTCAAATATTCACCACTGAAATAAGTTTAAATATGTTTATATATTTTTTACAAATAAATAGTTGTCATATAGTCTTTAATGTCTTTTTTACGATATTGACTTTCCTCATCACTCAGTCATTTTTAGCACCAGACAAGTCTTTTACTTCAAATTTTCTAAGTGTCAGTACTTTTGGTCGCACCTCACAGCTGTAATAATCTATCACTGATATGGACCCCCTACAGACTGTGACAATGTCCTCCATATCTGTATCAGTAATACTGTCACAATACTCTAGACAGAGGGATTGGAGGTTTGTAGCAAAGGTGGTGGAACGGTGTTGGAACTGCATTTCTTCCTATTCCTATAACAAAGAGTATCAGAAAGTTAACGTTCATGTTCATGATCTACATTCACTCAAAGAAGTACCATTCTATGATATCTCGATGAATATAAAGCAAAATGTGCTCGATGTGAATTTCCTATCAAAAGAGATTTATAGAAATTCATTTGGAAACACTTCTTAAGAATCAAATTACTTTTTCATCCCTGGAAAAGAAAATCACACAATTTATTCTCTTTCATTTTCTAATTGTACACTTGACAGAACCGGTAACACACAACTCTGTATTTGCATCTGCAAAAATTTCTTTGTCAGCAACACCAATATAATGTATCTGAATTACTTTTTTGCCTACTGCAGTCAAATTTAATCATATCACCCTCAAATTCATATCATACGTCCAAATTTTAAAATACTAGCAATTTTTTTACAGCCGATTTGGCATATTTTATGTTTTGATATAATTTAGTGAGGTTTTAACAGCAACGCTTACCTTGACATAAACACCATTTAAATTTTCAAATTGATATTCAATGATGTTACATATACAGGTATTTTAGGAATTTTGTTCAGTGTATGCCCCTCTTCAATCACTACGAAACCTTTTCAATGATTAAAGATCAAGAAGGAGTTCAATTTTTAAGTCTCTTTTTCTATCTCATTCAAATTACATTGTATGCATATATTTCAATATTAATATTAAACCTACATCATCACTAGATTCCCCATCATCAGCAATTTGCAGGACTTCCTTGGCTGCCCTCTCCTTGGCTTTAAAGAAGAATAAAGCCTTACATCGACTCCATTTATTGTAATCTGAAATGTCAAGGAGAACCCTATTTAAGGTCATACGCAACGTAGTTTGAACTTTATTGGGTTTTTCCCTGGAATTGAAGTGTTCCACTAAAGGAAGGACCTGTATGCAATACTTTAAATGTCTATATATGGATTTGTACACCTTTTCTAAAACAATTTTGATGAAAAAAAATCTTGGATTTATGTTTCATAATTTTTGTACTTTTTTCTTTGAATAATGCAAAAATTTTCATTATTTGATGTCTTTTCAAAACGCCTGGTAACGCATGCTGATTTTTTGTCAAAGAACATGTAATGGTATTTTAAGTTTAAATTTAGAATATCTTGAAAAATTATCAGTAATGTACCCTGCGTATGTCCTTAAATAAAAGTATCTGTTTACACAGCAGATCAATAAATTTCTTTAAAAAGATGAAAACAAATCCTGATCGATCCCACTGGCCAATAATATCTACACGCATGTGGACTCGCTTAATAATAATACAGAAACAAACGACAATGTCTTGTTGGTATGTTTTCCGGAATTACACATCTATTTTTTTTATTGAAACAGCCTCTGACAAGAACGGTAAAATTTATGGGGATAACTAACAGTATTCAATCTCAAAATTCCTTTCAAAGATACAAAATTGGAGTAGAGCAATAAAGGACCTCCTAAAACACCAGATGTGGGATCAGGTTTCATGCAAGTATAAGCTTTCCTTGCCGACATTGGTAAAATCCGTTTCCATTGGGAAAATTTTGTTGGTAAACTGCTTTACAACTGACCTGATATAATGGAAAGAAAGGGTTTAGATGTCATCAAAGCTTGGCCATTCAAAATCATTTCGTTTATCCTTGGGCAGTAATGTAGAATCGCTTTTGTGACTTCATCTTGCAGGCCTGAAACATAAAACAATGCGTCATTAAAGTTCTGTGATTAACGTGTTAATCAGAATACTTTTAATCAAATTTTGGGGAAAAGTAACTGTTGAGTCATCATTTTCGTGGGGACCAATGGTTGTGGATTTCTTTGGTCACCCTTATCTATAAATTTTAACCCCCTACGAATAATGATTTTGTCATTAAATTTATTCACTAGGTTTTCTGTAAATATGAATTAACCATAAAAGAACGTCCCCATGAACCAATAAAATTTAGATTGCCCATGAACATTGACCATGAAGAATTTAAATCATTCCACAGTATTCTATTAGAGGTTATAGCGTCTGCTCTAGAGTCGCGAAGTAAGGAGTGAATCCTCACGTCGTGGATTCCAATCCCACTGTGGGACGTGGAGACCGTATAAACCATATAAACCGAGGTCCCGTGTCGCAGTAAGTGCTAGCACGAAAAAGAACCCTCCCTGCTCAATGGCCCTAAGTGCCGAGCATAGGACACAATTTGCAGCTCTCCATCGGCAAGTGGTGGCGTCTCCATATGAGTGAAAAATTCGCAGTACAGTTAAGGTGCGCAATGGAAATATCGACTAAATTTTGTATTTCAAAATGTATTCGTAATCGGGATGGCGATTATTTTTAGTACATTATTTATATCGGATAATTGTAATAATGATTAATAACTACATATCGAGGACGATTATATTTTATATTTAGACTAGTCACGTGATGCGGCAGTCACGCGATTTTAGCACATTGATTTGAAGTATTGATGATACATATAAATGTCACCAGTGCAAGGGCATAACCAAGATAAATTTCCAAGTTTAGTATATAAATATTTTCAACGCATATTGTAGTTTCTAAAAAGTGCTGCGATCCTGTCTAAATTCTGCAATTTCATTGTTAAAATTATACTTGTATGACCGAATGCTATATTTTTTGCTTGTCAGCGGCATGAAATATGGATATAAATAAATTGTTTTTAAGATTTCATCAGGATCGCAGCACTTTTCAGATACCTTAATAGTTCTATAGTTGAAATGTAAAAGCTTACTTTGATCCATGGAGTGTATGCCCTTGCACTAGATCGATTTATAGAGACCCCCCACATTACCGTTCGATGTACTTGCATACAAATATACGGCAGTGTTAATTAAATACGTAATGTACAGAAAATATATTAATAAAATAGCGAAGAAGACATTAAATTCAAGTTATTGGCCCATAGAATATCTGTAAATAATATTTTATTTAATTAGAAAGTACCTATTTTGTTGAGAAAATATTACTTGATCTGTGTCTCACTGCATACAAACTACGTCACGTTGTAAGAAATGACGTCATATTGACAAGTGTATTGCGATCAGTGACTTGTTTATAACTTGTCATGTGGGATTTAACTAACGACAAAACAACACGCAGTAGTAAGTTTTTATGTAGTTTGATGATTTCTTACTAGTTAAATTAGCAGATAAACTCATTTTGTGGCATTTTAAAGAAATGTTGTATGACGTATATTGTGTATGATGTCATAGTCAAGTTTTCCCGTACAAATTAGGCTCTGCCTCCTTTTTGTAACCTTAACTGTGCTGCGTTCTTGAGAGGGACGTTAAACAATATACAATCAATAAATCTATTAGATCCTCTGCTCATTCGTACAAAATGTTGCTTAAACCTTAATGTTTTTTTTTTTCCCAAAAGAAATGCATTTTATAAGTATAATACAAACAAATATAGCATAGCTTGCGGGTCGAAATTGGATAAAAAAGACACTTCAACTTCACAAACCGGTCACGGTAGTCTAGTGGTAGAGCGCTCGCTTCGTGATCGGGAGGCCCGGGTTCGATTCTCGTTCGCGGCTCCACGTCATACCTAAGAACAAAGGTAGTGACTGTTCCTTCGCCAAGCGCTCGGCACTAGAAGTGAAAGTCACGGGTCTTTCGGATATGACCTTAAAAACGTAGGTCCCGTGTCACGGTAGACGTTGGCACGATAAAGAACCCTCACTGCTCAATGGCCCTGAGTGCCGAGTATAGGTCTAAATTTGAAGCCTTTCACCGACATTGGTGACGTCTCCATATGAATAAAAAATTCTCGAGAGGGACGTTAAACAATATACAATCAATCAGTCAACTTCACAAGTTTATAAAGGAATAATAGAGATTAATGACATTAAGAGTTATCTCTCTTATCAGAGTATTGATGAACCTTGATCTGAAATTTTAGTTTCTAAATGGTCATCATGTTTCAGCACTTACAGGATCCCCCTGCCCAGCTAAGGTCGATGAATTCTAGATGACGTAGATTCTTTGCTAAGCATACAAGGCCGCTCCCAGTGATATCTTCAATGCTTGCAATATTAAGACTGCACATCTGCCGGAAGTTGTCACTCAAAAGACCTAAGGACAGATTCGTTAATGCACCTTGTCTAGCACTGAGAGATTCCATACAACTTTGCTATTGGAGTAGAAAGTTTATCCCTCTCTCAGTCAGCTTTGAACAGTAGGAAATGTTTGAATAAAATAAACTGAAAGGACTAACGTAGAATAAGGTTTATAAATGTTTTTCAAAGTAATTGTCAAGCATTTCAAATTACGCAAAATCAAACTAGTAACCATCAGTCAATATCCTGTGGATTTTTAAAGTAATGAAGATAGTAGATATGAATTCTAAACTACAATCAAACAGAAGATGCTCTCTACTGCATGGTACCTGATCCCATTTTCTGATTGTTTGGAGTTTTTATTTTGCTCCTGTCTTGTAATGTTAAATGGACTTTTGAGCTCAAATACTATGTACTCTATTATCTCTATGTTTCATTTAAGTGAAAATCCTTTTCAGATTTCCATAAACAACGTTTATAATCTAGCTCAAGTTCGCCCTTGAGATGTCGATAGTGTTTATATAGCAAAAAAGCAAAAAAATTAACTATGGTCTAGGAAAAAAGCCACTTATAATTATGGCATAATTTTTGGACCTCAGAATCTGAGAAGTCAAAACTGCTAAATTAGGGAATAACTATCTTCTAATTTGGTATTTGCGACCGTTAATGCTGATTTAACGGTCGCAAACAGCCGTTTTACCGGCTCCGCTTACGCGTCGCCGGTAAAACGGCATGTTTGCGACCGTTAAATCAGCATTAACGGTCGCAAATACCAAATTAGAAGATAGATATTCCCTAGTTCCCATTCCAATGCAATCCATGCATTTTGTTTGTTGTTTACGTCTTATTTTGTTGAATTTTGTTACATGAAATACGTCACGGAGCATTGCATTTTTGCGTCGCTCTATTATGACGTCACAATGAAAAAGCTTTCACGCTCGTTAATGCTCGTTTTACTGCTTCAAACATCAGTGCATTAGCCAATGAAAGAGTGTTTTACAAAACAATTGCCTTAGAATTAAGGTTGAACATGCAGCAATTATCACTGGGACTTTTGATGACCATGTATTTATTTAACATGACGAAAATTTCCATCTAGTATATGTATAATGACGTCATATATTGCGTCATTATATTTTTATCCTGTAAATTTCTTTTGAAATGGAATTTCTGTTTCCAGATTTCATATATATAGCACAATGACTGATCCAAAATATGCAATTCAAAATACAAGTTTCATTGTTTCATCGAAGGTTGTGTTAATATTCTAATTCTTTGGTGAATGTAGCCAATTGTTTTTTAATAAAAAATTCAGGAAAACTGTTAATTCTCAAAGTCTGTTTCTTAATACATGGTTTCTAAAAAAAAATTATCATAAGAAATAAAAGTACCTAGGCTCTACTTTATTTTGAAAGGCGAACTGGGAAAGAAGGTTTTAGTCAATTAATTGATACAGGAAAGGGCTACTTTATACATAAAGTGAACCTGTTTAAACAATAATTGAAAAAAAATAAATGAGGTTAAGGTAAGGCTCAATTAAAAGGTTTGGGTGAAAAATATTGATACAGTTAGATATACGAGGGTTGATCCAAAAGTTCGTGGAATTTCTTTCTAAAATTTTATCATGATTTGATGAAATCAATCAAGAGGTATATTTATAAAATAGAGACATAACGCAACAATACTGGAAAATTTCACCACTTTCCAATTACCAATTAGGTCACACGAGCTTTCTGAAAATGGATAATTGGGAAACCCGGGGGAGACTTCGACGTAACGTCAAGTTAGATATGTCACGTCACGTTAAAGAAGCATCTCACCCAAATGTCCAATTATAATATGTAATTCTACAAAATGCTGCTTTTTTCTCCATTTTTTCTCGTAAGAAAAGGCTGGGTATCCTCTTGCATCAACTTATCTTAATTTTCTACTCATATTTCAAAAAACTACCCATCTTTCTTCATGATGTTCCAATTTCAGTAGCAATGTCAAGAACAGTACGACAGCCGACAACGCCAATTAACGCTTTTTATTTGTCTAGGGGGATACGTACCTAAATATAGCCTCTAAAAAGCGACCACATCTTTTATCAACGTCCATTGAAGTTCTTTTTTTCTTAAAATTCTTATGCCACTGGAAAACCAGAAACTAAATGCATTTTTCCCAAGCCTTTGTCAATAATATTCGCGTTTAAGATAGAATGATCCCAGGATTTTCACAAAACTCTCACACAAAGGTTTATAAAAGATCAAGCAATCGTAATAATGGCATAGTTTTCGTTTTATATACCACATAGGGCGGTTTAATTCCTATTTCACGAATTAAGAATTTAAATAATGATAAACGCGTTCATGTCTCCCCTGCATATCCAAACAACCGTTTCTATGGCAACTGCCATAAAGTTATTATCAAAGATATTTAAAATGTTTTTTAATTCAAATTATTCATCAAGTGTCTATATTTTCATTTGTAATTTTCAACCAATTCCACTGAAAAATAAATGAATTATGAAGAAATTCCACGAACTTTTGGATCAACCCTCGTATGTAGATCTCATCAGTTTTGTTAACACTCTCTTCAATGACATCTCTAAAGTTAAGCTAAACACTTGTTGTAGATAACTGAGGCCAGGGTCAAAGATGTAAATGCAGTTAACATGTTAAAGTATAAATTCGGGTATATTAAACCAAAATGCAAATGGTTAGATTAAAGTTAAGACATGGTAAAAAATTATCGCATGTCAAAATCAAGATTTTCACATTCTGAAGAGTTATTCCCCTTGTCAACGTTACATTCAATTATAGGTACAGATCAAGGATTTTTTTTTACTTTGTGTTTGGAGAGGCCCTATTTGTGCCCTATTTGTGTCTATTTAAAGTACACTAATACATGTACAAATTACAGGAACTAAGGTATGTTTTATTGATTTTTGACAGAACATGATATTTGGAACACTGAAGAATGAAGGCCATTATCTTCGAACAAAAGCTGATAGTCTCAGGCACGTAGTATCAGGGGGGGCCAGGGGGGGGCCTGGCCCCCCCACTTTTTTCCCCAACATTACCTTTACTATAGAAAATGTCAATTGAAAAGATGGTTGGCCCCCCCAATTGTTGCCACAGTATATACATAGCCAGAAAATATAGGAAAAAATTGGAAGTGAAAGGAACTTTGCCCTGAAAAAAGTTGGCCACTACCCCCCCCCCCCCCACCCCCCCCCCCCCCCCCCCCCCCACGAAACAGGATTTTTGAGTTTGGGCAATTTTTAATTTTTGTTTTTTTTTTTTTTGCTTGTCAACTTTTTTTCGGTAAGTAAAAAAAATTCTCAGGTTGGCCCCCCCACTTTCAAAAACGATGCTACGTGCCTGAGTCTCTGTTCTGGTGGCTTTAAAAACCAACTTTGTTCTGCTAAACTTAAAATAGAAATTTAAACTGTCATTAACATATTGATTAGATCTTTCCTACTGTATATTCCTTTTAATTATTAGTCTACTTAAGCTTAGACATGTTATATCGATCGCTCAAAGAACCTCTTTGTATGCATTGCTAAAGGTAAATCGAAATGCGTTGCATCTGACCATATTTTTTTTTATCTCCAGAAGTACGGAAGTACGTTAGAGTATTAATTAGGAAAAAAGAGTATGAGTTACAGGGGGAGGAGGGATGAGGATTTTAGGGACCGAAAGTCTTAAATCTATAACCCTTTCATGAACAATATATGCCGTTTGTTAAAACAAGTTAAAAAATAAGTACTGTATACAGGGAAATTTTCGCCCCCGTTTTATTTTCGCCCCTTTCGCCCTACTATCATTTGGGCGAATTTAAAACGGGGCGAATTCAAAGAATACAGTATAATTTCTTAAACAAAACTATGACTGGGCGAATTTAAAACGGGGCAAAATTGTTTGCAAGTGTGAAAGGGCGAAAATAAGACGGGGCGAAAATAACCCTGTATACAGTATAAATGTTTTTATCAGGAATAGTTTATGATTAAATTATATGAAACGTAGTTAGGGTTCAGAATGGACCAGAATGCTAAAGTTCAATGCATAATATCTCAATAAAGAAATATTGAAAAAAAAGTACGTTACGATGTAGTGTTCTAAACCGTTTCTAACTTTTCAAATTATACTTAAAGGTTAAATACAGAATATTTATTGATGACCCAAAAATTCTTTCTTTTTTTTTTATATTTTTTTGAAAATTGAAAGATTATTTTTAACAGTTGTTAAACACAATAATGAAACAGAAAATTGCACCTAAAGGGCCTAAATGGGCTAAAACACTTAAAACTTGAATGTTGATTTTAATTTCTGAAGCAAAGATGTTTATCTTCTGGACCTGTAATTAGATTTTTATCTTCTTTTTATTCATGTAATTAGGAAACATAAGGTCCAAATTGTGAAATTTGGCAAACTTTATGTTTCAAAAAAGAAATATGAATTAAATACCACTTTCATAGAAAATATGTTAAATATATAATATTTTTAAAAAGTATATACATATACAGTAATTGGCCCCTTAATCATTCATTTTTAGACATGACGGAAACTTTCTGTAAGTAACCTTCGTAATACCTGGTTCTTGACTGTGTCGTAAACTTTTCACAATGTTATCCTTAAGAAAATGGACTTCAAATGATGGCTTACCCCTTTTTTCTTCTGTTTAGAACCATTTTGAAGGAAAAATAAAATCTTTCTCAAAGCTTCGTTACAAACTTTCTTTTAAATCATGACCTTGAAAATGAAAATCACCATAAGGGGCGAATGAATTGGACATAAAATTCCTTTTTTAACCTTCGCAAGTAGAACAATGCCATGTTTAGTTATATTTATATGAAACCATGCTATAGATACTGTTTATTCAATCTCGTTCAATTCATGATGGTTGATGTGTGATGGTTGGTCACTCACAATTTAATAAACTAGAAGGTATACATTTATGTATCTTCTTATTTAAGAGCAATAAAACCATGACAAATTATACGTACGTGAAAGTATTATCAGGAAATGTAGATTTAATTCGTTTTCAAGATATAGGTACAAAATTGCGAATAAAGAAAACACAAAAACATGAACATCATAGTTATTTATTTTTCAATTTCTGAAAGAGCCATTTGTTATTTTCGTCATTAAAAACCAAAAAATCTTAAATATATACCCAATGTAGGCATTCATTTTTTATAGACCTTCAGGATACAATAACATTTTTTTTTTGTTTTTAAATAGGCGTCTATTGGTTATTTGTTTAGGGAATTTTTTATTTCTTTAGGAAATTTAGTCTGGGTAATAGATTAATAGATTTGAAACATTTCACTGGCTATCAAGACAGACCATCAAAAGATCTTTCAATAAAGAAAACAATATTTAAGCAATTTTTATAACCAAATGTTGTCTTTAGAAATTAATTAAAAGTTGAAATCAGACAAATATTATTGCTGAATCAACACCGTAATTCAAAGTCAATTAAATCTTTAAATCAAACTACGAGTATATATAGTTTCAACGTTTAGATACGAACTTGTTTCAATATTTTATACAACGTTAAATGGTTAAAATATCTGTGAGATACACTTACCACTTAAAAATGCCAAATATTGCTCTCCATACTCTGACCTTGTTATGTCAGTTTCTAAGGTAAACATTACAAGTAGAAGTTTAACTTTCAAAATTGAAATTATTTTATTTTACAGCGTAGTAATGGATATAGAAAGCATATATTAAGGTAATTATGATGTACCTGCCCTAATATTAAGAAGTATTTAGGAATATGAGAAAGGCTTATTATTTTTTTAGACTATGTTTTCAATGCTTAATTATACATTAAACATGTATTAAAGACCCCATGTGAAAAAGGACAAAAGATACTGAGTTATTAATCACTCATTCATCAAGATCCAATATTTGACAACTACAGTTTACTTTGCGGAATAAAGTCATTTTTCTTTCATGAATTTTTCATTGGCCTTTATAGAAATTTGTCTGATTTTTAGGGAAGCAATGGCAAGTTCTAAGTATATTTCAACGAAGGACACAACACATGCTGCTCGTGTCTCCCGATTATTAGTCGATCCCTGCAGTGACCTATTTCGAGATATTCTGAGGAATCATGTTACGGAAATACAATTCCCAGTTCTCCTTCAAAAGGAGCAAAGTACATTAAACCGAATTTTAAACAAACTACAAAGGAAGATGCTTTATCCAAAATCATGTTATTTCATTGGTACATATTTGGAATTTGATTTGTCCTTGTTGTATGTTTTGCTAAGAAATATTTCAGGAAAAGTCTCATCAGAAAGGATGGGGAAATTCACCAAACCCATGGCCATTTGATCGATCTATCTCTGCCAACATTGACAGAATCAGAGAAATCAGAAACACATATTGTGGCCATGCAGCTAGTGTCTCTCTTTCTGATGTAGAATTCCAGAGGCTTTGGCAAGATCTTACAGTTATAATTGGTGAGCTCGAAAGTAGTCTTCCTGGAGGATGTACGACATACACTAATGCTGCAGCGATGATAAAATCTGATACCATGGATCCTGAACAGGAAAAAAAGTTTCTAGACATAATTGATGAACAGCATCAATTTACAAAAGATTTGATAGGTAAAATGAGCGATTTGCTGAAAAAAAGGACTCTTGAGATATTCAATATGTTAAAAAAAATAAAAATAAAAATTTAATTGAAGTACATTAACACAAAAACCTGAAAAGGAATCATATTTACCTTTTTTTTTTTTCAAAGTTTAATTTTCTTGATTTTTTTCTTTCAAGAAAAGTTTACAGAATTGAAATCTGCTCAAAACAAACAAGAAACTGAGCTAGAGAAAATAAAGCTTGAACAAAAGCAAATGAAACAGCAAGGAGATAAGCTTCAATCTGAACTAACAGGCCTGTCAGAGAATGTTGGAAAATTAGGTAAAATATTACAATTTATTGCAGTAAAGAAAAATTAAGCTTACATGTAATTGGACTTTATCCTGTAATACAAAATAATTTAACATGAATTAAAGACGTTCTTAATAATAAATGGAAGGATTGGGGTTCAATTTTATTTTATATAGAATTGTAATTCTATACCAACTATTACCTACACTGACTTGAGGACGTGATACAAAAAAAATGCCTGGATTGGTAAATATTTCCCTCGAAAATTTCTGATGCAAACGATGCAAGTAATATATGTTCAATATATTAATTTTTTTTTAAATTCATGAAATAATTCCTTTCGTTCTTTTTCTGTAAAGCCTTGAATGAAATATTGAAAGCTGCGCTGTTCTACATGCTGTTTTTTTTTTTTTTTTAGTTTTGTTTTTGTTTTTGTTTTTTTTTTTTTTTTTTGCCAAAAATATCGTTATATATGAACATGAGTGAGATGGTTTGTGTGAAGGTGATGGAGGGTGTGTATGTGGTGTCATGTCTGTTAAACATTCACCGTTTAAATAAGGCCCCAAATCCTTATTTTCTACATTTATTGCACAACAATATCAATGTTGGGATAAAAAAAAAACTACTGCACTGAATGTAAATTCTATCAGTACTATTCAAATATTACAACCTTAGCAAAAGTATTATTATTATTTTATTTTTTTTAATTTCATTTAAATTGCTTTGGATTGCGAAAGTAATATAATTTTGCTCTTCATTTAAACTAACTGTACGTACATTTTGACAAGTTCCTTCAAAAAACTTACACAGTTGACTTTTTAAATAAAAACATAATATACATAATGCACTTAAAATTGAATACATAACAGATATGTACATGTAGGCATTGAATACTCAGTCTATTTAGGCATACTTCCCATTTCTTTACATAAGTATGTGTAGTGAGATGTGTCCTAATTTATGATCTTAAATTTTGGTAAGAGTTTTCTCCCCTTTTTAATTAATGAAAAAAAATCAATAAAAAATAGCCAGTAAACAAAATGGTTTCATTTGTCATTCTATTTTAAATGTTTCAATGCATGTTTTCACCGCAGGATCTATTGATAGTCAAATTATTTGAATTCTTATTTTGAAAAAAATACTTTTCCCAATTGACTTTAATGCAATCTTTGTAAATTTACTACTGCTTAATCAATGACATTTTAAAAATTTTCTCAAGGGACAATTCTTTTCCATTATAAAATGCTTTAATATAATATCAGAGTATTATGTATTTGACAGACATTTAAGAATGGGGAATTTGGTTCTTATTAGCGATGGAAATCCTTAACAATATATGCTACAAACAAACTTTTGCCAGAAAAACTGAACATAACAAATTGAGTCATATTTAAGTTACTAAAATGAACAAGTGGAACAGCGCGAAAAAAAACAAACAGATAATTTTATTGATTATGATGATTAAAATCAATTATCAAAAGTCTATTTATAACGATACATTGTATTTAAGCACCTCTTTATTGCCTCTTCTGAACTAGTTTCAGCTACCCGGGTAATTGCACAATGACAACTTGTACATTTCCCTACACTGTATTTTGTGAGGGATCACTGAAATTTAAATTCCGTTTTAGTTTGTGAAAGCCTGAATTCCGTTTAATGTCCTAAGTGTTTCAGAGATGAATGTGTGAATGTATTCTAGAATGTGTTCAACGAAAATTCGACATGATCTCCATATCCAATGATTTTCAAATTGAATTTAACTTTCTTTCAGTCAATCTTTCTGATTTTGAAAGAAATAACATTCTTGGTAAGTAATTAATATAAAGCCACTGTAAGATATATGCGTTGAATTGTTAAGATAACGATAAGTAATCATGTTCAAGGTAAAATTTAAACAGTACAAATAATTGAGAGAGCGAACACGGAATTTTCAAACAACAGGTGGGGACAGTTGCCACAGAAATGAGATTATTATCTGCCTGAGGTCACATTCATTGTTTTTTTTCTGTATGGTCGGTTTAAATTTGGCCGTGTGGCGCAACAATTTGAGTCTTGAATAATCATTCTCGATTAACCATGGCTACGAAGTGGAACAGGTGTCAGGTCCTTATTCTAAAAGCCGTATCTCATAAGGGACTACATATAGTATATTTAAGAAATTTTCAACTTACATTCATAAAAACTTGATATAAAAATGAGGCATATATAGCAAAGTGAATATAAGCTAGACAAATTTGAATACATTTTAATGAATCGATTTCCAATTTTCTTAAATAAATTTAAAAATCTGAATTTCAAATATTTTAACTAAAGAGGAAGAAAGTAAATGTAACATGAATAATAACCAATCAGAATTCAGCAGAATAGCACACTTGTTTCGTCAATTTCTGATGATTCTGAAATGTAGGGATTTCTTCTATTTACATAAAATACAAAATTACATTTTTTTTTCTTTTTCCTATTAGATATCTAGTCCTTGTATGTATTTTCTAGATTTCTAACAAAAGTCATAAGCATTCATATAATTCTGTAATGCCTTATCAAAATTATCCACTTTAAGAGAGAGAGAGAGAGAGGTACCGAGTTAAGGTATAATAAAATCAGAATTCAGCAAAACGTACTTTATGAGATTTTTGATTCAGCAATTCAAAATGAAGCACACGTACATGCGCTTGAGTTCATGTAGAAATCAAAATTTTCAAAGAAAGTATCCGCTATTTTTTCATCAAAAAGAAGTGAATAACTGAAGTGTGAACAATTTCTTTAGATTTCTTAAACTTTGAATAATCATTCCACTTCGCATCCAATCTTACCAAAAGTTTTACAATTTGAATGTTAGATGGAGCATTTTTTTATTAAATTAGTTCACAATACTATGCAAGCAGATTTTTCAGATTATTCACGAATACAACCTCTTGATACCGTCAATTTTTTTTTCAAAGAATGTAGCATGTTGTTGATTTTGGACGGCTTTGTTGTTACAATGTAAAACATGAGAGAGAAAGGTTTGATAGGGAGTGCAAAACACTGCCTTTCTTCATTTTTCAAACAATGAACAAAAATACATCTGCATACCTGATTTTAGAAATTGAATTCCCAACGATTCACACATTATATTCAGATACTTGAATGCCACATAAACTCTACCATATCTCTACATGTCATACGAAAGAAATTAAAACATTTTACTACTTTACCAGTAATGTCAGTTCATACATGTAATTGCGTTTTGCAACAATGACGTATCTAGAGAGTTGTGAAATGTTTCCACAGCTGAAATACTCTAATATTTATGGATGCCTTACCCTGGCCGCGCATGACAAGGAGAGTACATCTCATGTGACCGGTTAATAGAGAATGCTTATTGCTTCATTATCTCTGATATGGTTTTAGGAATCCGTTTTCGCTCTGCTCCTAATGTACTTTTTTCAGTTGATCTTTAAGGGGATGAAGGACCTTTAGCTAAAAAAAATACCTGTCATTTAATTTTTTTCATATTTTGTATATATCTTATTTAGTATGTCCTACATACTATAAAGCAGACATATCAATAGGTTTCTAGACTTATTTCTGAGATATTGAGTGACAAATACCATACCCCACAGTGTCTGAGCGGAGTTTTTATTCTCCGTGTTTCTGGGTCCATTACTCGGTCGATAATTGAAATTTTTCACCATAGATAAAGAATATACCAGCGGAAATTATTTTAGAGTATGAATAGGGTTAAAAATTCGAAAAAGCAAGATTATTTTGTAACACCACATCTGGAGACAGAAATTTACGAATTTTTTAGGACAACTTAAACCATAAAAAATTAATTTGCAAAAAATCCTATCATTCAATATTTGAAAATTTACGTCGAAGTTCAAGGTCGTCATTGTATTGATCAACTGTAAAAATATCGATTGGTGAAGCTGAGCTCAATATTGCACGGGGCAAAGTTAAACGAGTCATGATCATGAGAAAAACGTGTCATGTTTACATTTCTCGAGTACGGGAAAACCCAACTATAATGTCACACATTCCTGAAATAAGCGAAATAAGACAAACTCACAGAACTTTTCCGTCAACAACCATGTAAAAATATTTTTTGCGTTCTGAAATTTACAAGATACCCTACCATGTACATATTATGGCCCGTTTTTATGATTTTATACTACCCGTTTTTACCGTGTATGATCTAACTGTACTAAGAGATCCACTATGACGTCAACGGCGCGCTTGACGCGCAGAGTAGGGAAACGGCAGAGTGGATTAATCTATTCCGTAATTTGATAATATTTGCAAGAAATTTTGAATGTTTTCAGATATTTTTATACTAGATGGTGAACGCAAACAAACAGTCAAAAAAAATTATACAAGTACTGTGGTTTCAATCTCGTTTTGTACATATTTTATCAGAGATTATGACGTAAATCAACTGAGTCACGTGACCATACATCCTTCATCCCCTTAAGTTATATTACTGTTCATAGTTTCTTTATATTTCATTAAACATGTTTAATTGATTGATAAGATATAATGATATATTTCAACAAATCACTTTCATTTTTTATTCAAGAAAATACAATGGCTGTTCTAAAAGCTCAGAAAATTCGAAAGGTTAACATAAGAACAACGGGAGTACAGACTGCTATAAACAAACTCAGAGACAGGAATATTGTTATTCTGACAGGAAAAAAAGGAACTGGTAAGACCACCACAGCGTATCAAATCATGTGCGAGATGTCAGATCCCTTATCACAACAACCCTATACGCCTGTTTTCATAAAATGCCCAGAACAATGGGATAAAATAATAAATCCGAATCATCATTTTATTGTATATCTTGATGATTTCATTGGTTCTACAAATGTAAATACCAGCGCTGTTGAAAAGTGGAAAAATCAGCTTGACGTTATATTTACATGTGCTCGGAATGGTAATATACTCTTGCTGATAGGACTAAGAAAAAACATAATGGATGAAGCGAAGAAGAGCTTCAATCATGCAATCTTTGATAACCAGTATATTGTCGACGTCTCGTCGGAGGAAAATTTAACAATAAACGATAAAGCAAAATTGCTGGAGGTTTTTGAAGATAATTGCAATTTCAAAGCCTCCGAGCTTAGTGGTGATATTTTTTCTGCTTATGCAAAAAATAATGGACCGAACGCTGTATATAGACTATCTGATTATGAGAAGAATGCTATACTCCTTGCCGACTCGTACTATGGTTTTCCTTTGACATGTTTTCAGTTTTTTTTCCAGAGTAGAATTTTTTCAACTTGGCCCATCTTACTTTCTACATACTGATGAGAAATTATTCCAAGCAATAGAAAATATGCGAAAGGCAAAATCTGGAAATAAAGGCGACAAAGTGAAATATTGTGTGTTGTGCTATGTATTCATTAATGGGAGCATTGAAGAAAATAATGTTTCTGCGACTTTGTGGAAAACAATTTGTGAAAAATTGAGGGTCTTCGATCTCTTTGATATTGATATAAACGACGCAATTACTGATTTAAACGGTTTGTATCTTAAAAATATAACTGCAAAACATATATATGTATTTTCACACGAAACTGTTCTAGAAACTGTTTTAGTCTCATTTGGACAGTTAGCTCCAGAAACCGTGATTAAACATTGTAGTAGACGAAATTTACATGAACTGATTCGAACTCAAAATTATGAACCAAAAACAGGTGAAGTTATTCTAAAGATTCAAAGACGTTACTATCAGGATCTGACTGAGAGACTTTTACGGGGAAATGATGGAGAGGAGAAAAAATCCCTACATATACAAACTATAGCTAGTGATATCCTGTATCACCCAGTTTGTGATGATCCTGATTTCGTGTCTATTCTATGCAATCGTAAAATGTCTGTAAGACTGGTTCCTTGTTTAATTTTTTGTTAAATGATAATTTAACGCATTTACTTTTCGGGAAAAATATTCTGCTGTGGGAGCTTCTGGACCGTTACGGTCCACATCATAGTGTACAAGCTAATCATGTGATTAAACCGAAGTTTGAAATAACGATAAGATATATTGAGGGAGCACTTCAAAAATACTTCTTGCATGATTATAATATGATAGTAAGAGTTATTGTGCCATATATTTGTAAGCATAAAGATCTATCAGAAATACGTAATATAATTCACTTGATAACGCGCAGAAATCTATCCATTCTCCATTACTGTGTTATTCATGGTCTAGATGACTTGGTGGACATGGTTCTGGAAATGCACAAACCAACAAAGACAAAAGAAATATGGACATGTGTTCACTTTGCAGCTTACGCTGGTAGATCATTGTTATTACAGAAATTTATAAAGCTTGGATATGATATATCAGAAAAAACTTCAGAAGGTTATTCTGTGCTACAGACAGCTCTTCTAGGACTCCGATATGGACATCAAACCGTTTACTGTCCATCAAACAAAATTAAGGATTCAGTGCTTGGGAATTTGTTTCGATTTAGCAATTTGATGTTCCCAGACAGTGACGAATTTAAAAAAGTCCTCACCTCTTTGCTCACCGAAAATACGAAGGTTAAGATCATAGACCTATATAAGGCTGTTGATGAACATGAAAATAACATAATACATTATCTTGTGATACATAACTATGGGGATATTCTTGATGAACTTCTAAACTTTGACAAAAGTTTTATCTTTGAACGTAATAGGAGTGATCTACCTACGGCATTACATGTAGCTATATATCTAGGTAGAGCAGATATGGTAAAAAAATTGTGGACACTGGGTATACGTTCTCTCGAGAATGATTTATCTCTTATGGAGACATATAATCAAGGTGAATGCTTTTGTGGAAGAATAATATCCTATAACTTTTATGGAGCCGTAGAAGATGCAAAGGTGTTCAAAGACAATCGTCCTTTCAACATGGAAGAGAATGAAAGGAAAAATAGAGATTTGAAACTAAAAACAATAACACGAGTGGTTGTCGCATTCGGAAATATTCATGATTTTCAAAGTACAAAGACTTTTCTTTTAGAGAATTTGAACTTTTAGGACAAGGATGAATATGTTAAATGTTTCATACCTTTACAAAATACTGTAGACCTATTTTTGCCCCGTGGGATTAATTTACGCAATAATTTTTTTTTTAATTTTTGTGCGGAAACCTGTCATAGGGTACTAAAACAGCATTTAGGAATGAAAATGCATTAAACTAATAAGGTTATGAAGGTAATACATAAAATGAAACACGTTCGTTTACATGCATATCTTCTATCTATCCTTGATAGTTGCAAACAACCTTAAACAAGCAAAGGTGATTTAAAAATTCACAGAAGAATAATTTTATCCCCTATAATATTTTTTGTCTATATATAATTATGCCTTCATTAAATTTGAAATCAACTCAATCACAATTTCAGATAAAAGCTTGACTTTTGTTCTCAAGTGGATAGAATTTAAAAAAAAAACGCTAAGACCCTTGATTTTACTGCAGTTTTCAGATCCCTGGGTTTTGACATGTAATTGATTAAATTGATCAACACCTTATTTTAAAAGATGTGACCCCAAATTCGCTACTAATGAAATTTGAGATATTTTTTATTCCGTTTTAGGGATTATGTTTG
Source organism: Saccostrea cuccullata (assembly GCF_032062105.1). NCBI lineage: Eukaryota > Metazoa > Mollusca > Bivalvia > Ostreida > Ostreidae > Saccostrea > Saccostrea cuccullata. Next base: position 130,173 of record NW_026918217.1, read on the forward strand.
TACGGACTGGCGTGCTTGATACATTTAAAAACACTTCGTTTATAGCGCGATCCGATATGCATATGGCGGGAACGTTCCGCATTCATATGTTTTCCTGAGTTATTCTTATCCTTGTACTCGCAAAGTTGATATTTGAAAAACCAGATAGAAACAACGGTAATCTTTCTCTCATATTTTCTATATAGAACACTATATTATTTGTTTGTTGTTTTTTTTTTTTTTTGACATGTCAAGAATAAGTGCAGTTTTTTTACCTGTGTATTAAACATATATTTATTGTGATTCGCGGAATTTTGACCCCCTGGAAAAAATACAGTAAAGAAAGACTATCAATGTAAAAAAAAATCAAATGAACATAAGTGTTTTATTATTTATGATTTTAAATACATTTATTGATATGGTGCACCAACAGTTAATGTGTTTAAGACGTAGTAATCACTTCACTTCATTTACATTTGCATCTGCTTTTCAGAGGCCAGATTTAAAGCAATATCATCTGCATTTTTGAAAATTTTATTTTGCTTATAAAATGTGTTATTATTATTAATATCTATATAAGTATACCTTTATGATCAATTAAACAAAAATGATGCAGACGAAAGACTTTTTTAAGATAAAATCCAATTATACAGGTTTATGTAGGAAATAATTTTTGTACAGGCTGACAAAAATGTTATTTTGATTCAGTCGAAGCTTATAAATAGTTCTTCCTTCGAAAATATGAACAACATAAGTTTATTAACTTTTTTTTCTGTCATTGAAATAGTTATTTACACTGTTTCAACTAAAATTCCCAAAATCAAGACTGCAGCTCATATTGCTTTTAGATATATGAACTCTGTTTTTTATATTTCAATTCTATTGCCGTTGAGTTTCATCTGAGTGTAACAAATTTTCGACATATCTTGCATCGCAATTTTGACATTAATTTCCAAATTTATAGCAAATTATTTATAAAAAAAAAAACAAAGTTGTACCTTTCTGTTGGTGTTGGTAACGGCCTGTTTTTTTTTTTAATATTCGAACAAAATCATTTGCTCAAGTGAACAGTAAATGAATAATATTCGAAGTGCTTGATTTTTTTTTAAAGATTTGTACATTATTTACAACTGATTAATCGCCACAAATGCACGTATTGCAGACTGGTATCTTTGTTGAATAGAAACAGACTACAGCATAAGTACTTCTTTAAGATTTTGTTTTGTTACAAACCTCGAGCGGGGTAGAATTATATCGCAAGCACCTTCTAAAACTAAGAGTGCATGAAATGAACAAATTCTGCACGTTTAATCTTGCAAAGTTTAGAACTAAAATCAAACAGTGTTGCTATGACTTCAACGAAAGAATATTTATTAATTCGGTTCGCTTTTCGCACTCATGGGTGAAGCAATCCCCGTTTTTATTTTTATTTTATTGTTTTATCACCAGATAAAAATGTAGTGAAAATAAAGAAAATGCATCTCTCTTCTTATTTGATATTTTATTATGTAAAAAAAAAACTTAAGATATTAATGAGATTCGTTAACTGAGATTCATAAATCTTGTGTTTGACAAAACTAAAAATAGGAATGATCATCATGGAATATAAATATTAGATTATGTATATTTCAATTATTGATCAGCAACACAAAACAGTATGCATTATACATTACTGTAAATTTGATTTAAAAATCAAAGTACGGAAAGCACTAATGGGAGTTGAACATGGTGTAAAATAAAATCTATCATCGGGAGGTTAAGTGAGTGAACAGTATTATTATTTCAAATACAGACAACTGTTTCAGATTTTTTAAGTTGCAACAATCTTGAGAATGACATTCAGACACTGAATTGCTTAAAATCCTGGACTGTCGGGAAGACTAGATTTACCGCTTGCAGTCAGTTTGTAGAGTTGTCGTTTCTTACAGTCTCTTACAATCTCTTACAGTGTATGACGCTACACTAAAAATGACTTTCATTACGAACAAATCTTTTGAGGTTCTTTATAATTTAGTTTTACTCTGAATGAAAACTAACATTCAAATTAAGATTACTTTATCATAACATTTACTAACATTTCAAATAATGAAAATTAGATCAATTCAGGAGAAAATGATATGAACTATTTGTGGCGGATGTTTATGCATGTTTTCTGTTGAATATCATCGGAGTAAATAGGTTGACACAGTAGCCTCGCTTTCGGCTCTATATAATCAGCACAAATTACTGCGTATGTTAAATGCGTGATGACCATGGGATTGAACATAGTTCAACTCCCAAAAATGTTACTGATATAAAAGCTGTTTTTAGAATGTTCCAAATTTATTTCGAAATATATGCTTCCATATGGCATGTCAAACGTTGCAATATTTGATAATCTTGTGATGTATATTCAAAATCTTGTGATGTATGTTCGAAATCTTGTGATGTATATTCAAAATCTTGTGATGTATATTCAAAATCTTGTGATGTATATTCGAAATCTTGTGATGTATATTCAAAATCTTGTGATGTATATTCAAAATCTTGTGATGTATATTCGAAATCTTGTGATGTATATTCAAAATCTTGTGATGTATATTCAAAATCTTGTGATGTATGTTCAAAATCTTGTGATGTATATTCAATATCTTGTGATGTATATTCTAAAACTTGTGATGTATATTCTATAATCTTGTGATGTATGTTCGAAATCTTGTGATGTATATTCAATATCTTGTGATGTATATTCGAAATCTTGTGATGTATATTCTATAATCTTGTGATGTATGTTCGAAATCTTGTGATGTATATTCGAAATCTTGTGATGTATGTTCGATAATCTTGTGATGTATATTCGAAATCTTGTGATGTATGTTCGATAATCTTGTGATGTAGATTCGAAATCTTGTGATGTGTGTTCTACAATTCAGTGATGCGTGCAATAAAATTGCATGACGCAACAGAAAAGTAAGGACAATTTTCATTGGTTAGAAATAACGAAAGTAGCCGGAGTGGTCGTAATGCACACACTGACACAACTTCGCAAGCATGAAATTGGCGAATTCAACCTAAAGTCAAAATTATAGGTAATAGAAAAATTGTTTTGGTATCAAGAAGCACTAAGTCAGTCATAACGTGAAAAGTGGGAATCAAGAACATTAATTTGATTTGTTTGAAGGTACATCAAAAACAATTTAGTGGCTTATTGCTGGACTAAAGGATGTTTTATCCTATTTTTACGTCCTCATATTGTAGTGATGTTGATTAATCGGTATGATTTATTCTATATTGGTGCTAGTTAGAATAATCTAACTGTGTCTCGGGACAAACTCTCACCACGCAGGGTTCGAAATTGCATGGCCCATTGCAGCTGCCTTGACCGTAGCACTAGTCCAGGGACGACTTTGCAATAAATAAATAAATAACACGACAAATTTTTAGGAGAAGGTGAATGTCAGGAAAAGATTAATTGCTATGCATCATTGAATATTGTCATTCACAAATTTGTCCAATTATTTTTATAGTAAATGTATTGAGCCGGGCTCATTTACAGGATAATGAACAAGGACTAAGGTGACAGTTTAAAAATCACGTTCAGACGTTTAGAGAATATGTAATACACACAAAAATATCTCAATGGCATGTATAATATTAAATAGTTTTAAAAATAAAATAAAATATAGCTAGAAATTAACAGCGAAAAATATTTATCACGTATCGTTTCGGGGTAATCCGGTTTTATATACAACAGAAGTAAATAAACACTGATGCAGCAAGATTAAGGTCAAACGTCTCTGCACTGATGTGTCCTCAGCGGGGAGATTTGCATCAAGTCATTAATGATGTTCCCTGCATTTGTGTTAGCCTGATAGTACAACCTTTATTTATAGAATCAATCTTATTCAAATTAGATGTTAGATCCGCTTGCATACTCGCTACACTAACATCTAACAACATCCCGTTGAGGGTCACGTCATAGGTCAAATTCTATCAATTAATCAAATCGCAGCTGGCAAAATCATCATATATTGTTGAAGCGAATAAATCTAGAGGTGTTCCAAATTTAACCTCTTACGTGACCCTCAATGGGATGACTTGTTAGATGTTAGTGTGGCGAGAATGCGAGCGGATCTAACATCTAATTTTAATTATATTGTTTATAGAATATGATGCAGACAGGGATACCTGGTGAAAACCTTTCGCACCCGTTGAATTACTTTGTAAAATATTAGTCAAAGGAGCCAGGAAAAAATATTAAACAATTTAATATTATGATAAAAATATTCAATTTACTATTTCTTAAGGTGTTGAATGGATTTTGTTTTCTCAACAGCGGCTGGTGCACGTACCATACTTTTACTCGTAAACTCAATTTGGCGGTGAAGAAGCAGCATTTTCTGTTGCTCACCGTCGCAATAGCTGAGCATTGCTCTATGAGCAATGTGCCCGGCTAAAAATCATAATATTTGTAATGATATATCATATTCTAGACTTGACATACAATAAACAATGATAAGAATTAATGCCGCATATTTGCAGTGATTTTCTTTGATCTTTCTGTGGTGATAATTTATCCCATATCACATGTGTGATAATACTTTGTTTCAAAGTTTTTACACTCTTTATTATACAGTTTTAAAGAACAGGTTTATGAGCTCATAAGTATATTAAATGGTTAATTTATCAAAACCTGCATTTAAAAATTCAGAAGTCTTAAGTTAAACCAAATTGTCCAGGGTATTCTTAGTAAGGTATGTCAAAGGTCATGGTTAAGTGACTTTGTAAGGCTGGTATTTTTCTTTAGTTTTATGGCAATCAGTGCACATGGTAAATAGCATAAAATTACCCTTAAAGGTCTTATGCAAGGAGATAGCTAATTAAAATGAACAAGTGTAGTTCTATGTATGATGTATATAGAGACAATAATATTTCTTTTCTTTTTTCATTTTCAGGAACTTTACTTAGGTCTACAGTTTTAATTTTGGACTCATGCACTAGGAATATCATATCAGCAGAATTGTGCCACTGAATCAAAGGGAACTCTTTTTTTTAGGTAAGCATGATCGATGTAACTTCCTCGATGGTGTGTTGGCTGTTTGCCCATGTGTATTTCGGGGTATAGGTATGTTTAGTCTCAATTTTCTTTCTTAAAAGCTGCATAAGGGGTATATTTTTTCTGATCTCAAATTTTGTCTAAGCATTAATCTTTTTTCTCATTCATGAATTATCTGCTGAGGGTCTAGTTAATTAATTTATTTAATTAAAGCTATATAGTAACATATAGTGAAATTATTTCCTTGTGTGAGACCTAAAGAAAATCAGGTTACTCATTTTTATGACAATTTCTTTGATTTCAGGAGTAGCCTCCCCTTTTAAAGATCCAAAATGGTGATTTTACAGTGCGGCATGCAGTCTGGTTATCAACGAAGAGTTTTGACACCTGTAATACCCATATTTCCACCATTCACCTCTGTAACCTTTGTTGAGTTCATCAGACTGGTAAGAAAAACAATATTGTTAATTGAAATAATTTTATCAAGATAAATAAAATAATTAATAAAAAAAAATTACATGAACAGACTCCCTCATATAAGAAAATGTCACATTTTACACATTGCAATTATATATCATTTACATATCCACATTTTCCCCATTTACACATGCAGTTGAATAGATTTAGTGCTTAATAATACATAGAAACAATTATTACATGAATCCTAAGACAATTCACAAAATACATGAATGCATTAAACTGTGAAATACAGATTTCGTACATTTAATTAAAATGCACAGCATCAGTACCCCCCCAGTAGTATAGAGCCCCTGGATGGGGGGGTCAAATGAGTGCACT